>NW_023270323.1:4058266-4058556 GCF_011800145.1 Mirounga leonina
GAAGGAAGGAAGGGAGGGAGGGAGGGAGGGAGGAAGGGAGGGAGGAATGAAGGAAAGGAAGGAAAGAAGGAAGAAGGGAGGGAAGGAAGGGGGGAGGAAAGGAGGGAGGGAGGGAGGGGAGGCAGGCAGACAGACAAGAAAGAAAGAAGGAGAAAGAGAAAGGAAGGAAGGAAGGAAGGAAGGAAGGAAGGAAGGAAGGAAGGAAGGAAGGAAGGAAGGAAGGAAGGAAGGAAGGAAGGAAGGAAGAAAGAAAGAAAGAAAGAAAGAAAGAAAGAAAGAAAGAAAGAAAG
>NW_023270323.1:4058566-4210843 GCF_011800145.1 Mirounga leonina
AAAGAAAGAAAGAAAGAAAGAAAGAAAGAAAGAAAGAAAGAAAGAAACTCTTATACACACACACAATGCAAAAGAATAAATGGTATAGCAGATAGCAAAAAGACCAGGGTACAACTAGACAAAAATCAGACATCTCAAAAAATGGCACTCTAAGTGGCCAGAAGTTAGACATATCATGTGTGGTAATGGTGAGAAACAGAATGATAAGGATGAGAACAGACCTTTTTTTGGTAATAGAGAGAGTGAACTAAAAGATTATTAAATAGCACTGTACCTCTCAGGAGTCAGAAGGGGTGTCAAACACAGATTTATATCCTCCTAACAGTGGTCCTCAATGACTCTGGTACAGAAATTTTTTCTGTCTGTAGAAGTGTAGTCACCTAGAGAAAGTACTAGTGAGCCACAAAGAAGACCCACCAACCAAGCTGAAGTAAAGCCTGAAAGAGACTCTAAAGTCACTCCTGGGCAACAGATGATAAAATAAATCCTTCAGGCTTCCTATCTCATGCAGTCTTCACAATTATAGTCAATTTGGTACACATAATTCAACACTTTAAGAAGGCAAAATGGTAGGCAGAATAATGGTCTCCCAAAAATGTCCCTGTCCTAATCTCGAGACCCTGTAAATAATGTTAAATAACATGGCAGTAGAGAATTAAAGTTCCCTTAACATGGAATTAAAACTGCTAATCAGACCACTTTAAAACAGGAAGATTATCCTAGATTGTCAAGTAGATCCAATGTAACAACCAGGGTCCTTAAATGTGGAAGAGGGAGGCCAAAGAGTCAGTGTCAAAATGATGTGATGTGAGAGACTCCATAGCCTTTGCCGCCTTTGAAGATGGAAAGAATGGGAGCCAAAGAAAGCAGGCAGCCTCTAGAAGCTGGAAAAGGCAAAAGAACAGATTCTCTCCTAGAGCTTCCAGAAAGAAAACACAGCCTGCCAACACCTTAATTTTAGCTCAGTGAGACCCATTTTGGACTTCGGACATCTAAAATTTAAGATAATAAATTTGTAGGGTTTTTTCCTGGTACTAAGTTTGTGGTAATTTGTTACATAGCGATGGGAAACTAACACACAAAGAAATAAGTTTTGTAAGACTTTTATGAAAATGTTATGGTGTTTATTTTAAAGAATTGAAGTATTTAATGTCAATATACCTAGAAAATCCAGTAATTCAGAATTAGCCATGTCCAGAGGTTCTGGGGATAACTGAAGTTAGTGGTAAAACTTAATAACTGAAGTTTTACCACTAACTTCAGATAAATGCTTTTTTCCTCCTTAAGTCTAAAATCACTAACAGTTAACTGTAAACCTAGACATTACGATGCTAATTGAGATATGATCACAACATAAACCAGATGCAATTTCTAATACCTTAAATTCATTAAATATTTAGATTTGAAAAAGGAATGGCCAGTTGCCAAAAGGAATGCTAGCACTGAATATATTAAGTAAAAGCTGTAAGCATAATATATACTAAAACATTAAAGTTTAAATTTTTGACATCCCTGTTTTCAATGCCTCTTAAAGATTAAATGTAGCTTTATATTTTAAAAGCTACTTCAAAGTTTAGATGGGATGTTATAAAAATCAGCAACACCTACACGTTTCAAAACATCTTCTGATAACAGAAAATTTTATTTATAATTAATATCAGATTTATAATTAAACATCTTAATGTAGTTCCCTAAAAAGTAAGAGCATCAGCAAACTGAACTTGTCTGGAACCTCCTCAGAGTAAATTCCAAAAATTTCCAAATGCTTTTGTATAGTATGAATTAAAAAAGTAAATGCAAGGAGGAAAAATACTACTTACATATATTTCTCCCAGTGAAGTGTATCTTCTTTTTTTTTTTTAAGATTTTATTTTATTTATTCGACAGAGACACAGCGAGAGAGGGAACACAAGCAGGGGCAGAGGGAGAAGCAGGCTTCCCGCTGAGCAGGGAGCCTGATGTGGGGCTTGATCCCAGGACCCTGGGATCATGACCTGAGCTGAAGGCAGACGCTCAACGACTGAGCCACCCAGGTGCCCCGTGTATCTTCTTTCTCTATATGGTTACTTTCGATTTGAAATGATTCTGCTTTGAATAGGAATGGGGGTGTGTGCACATGGATGTGTATGAGGGTGGGTGTTTAGATGGGTATAGTAGAAACAAACCATTTTCTACTTCAGGAGAAATTAATAGCAGGGGCAGTATTAGTGTATCATTTGGGTCAAGATATTTTTAAAAATCCATCACTAGATTCAGTTCTAAAACAATACATTTCTCCTGAAGCAAGCATAATAAATGCTAATGGTCAAAACAAATTTTGCATCCATCATCCATATTATCTACACAGAAATGGAAAACAAATATTTACAACTCAGTTGGACTCACAACTTCCCAGGCTTTGGCATTACATAATCAACGGTTCCATTTAAGAGATTACATTAAGACTACAGTCTAAGAGTTTTTATAAAATTCTAAGAAATAAGACGTATTTCAAAAAATATTGTTTTCTAAAACACACATTTATGAAAATTTTTCACTTGTCAATAATTTAAGAGGATAAGAGAAGACAATATTGAAAACAACATCAGTCCTTTCATCAGAAAATAAATGAAAAGTACATCTATCTGACCACCATGACCTTACCAAATAGGCTTACACAACTGTGGAAAAATAATAAGTAAGAACAACTGGGGCAATTTGTCTTATCCAGCATCCAGTATTCTCAACAAACATCTACTAAAAAGGACAATGAAATGAAGGATGGTCATGTTTCCTGTCTAGAAAATATTATTCAGAATTGGAACACAGTGCTCTCAAAAAGAAACAATGACCTCCAACCTTAACAAGAATGTCCCCTTAGGAAGGAGCCATCACTCACAAAATGCTGAAAGTGTAATAATCGGATGATGTGATCTGAGCAGCATTCTTTCTTACAATTTTTCCCTTTTTGGTATGTGTGTCAGGCACTGGGTAAGAAGAATGATCCTTTAAAGAAAATACACAAACAACAAAACCAAACTGCTGAGGAAGATACCACAAACAGGCAAAGCAAATATTATTTGAGTTTTTAAAAAGATACCATATTTGTACATGGATAATAAAAGATACTGATGTATTAATTTTTTTTTTAATTTAAAGGAGCAAGCCCCATCATTTGTGATAATAAACAACTCTTTAAGAAATATAACTTTTTTTTTTTTTTTAGATTTATTTATTTATTTATTTATTTTAGAGACAGAGCACAAGAGGGGGGAGCGGGAGACGGAGAAGCAGACTCCCTGCTGAGCAGGGAGCCCGATGCGGGACTCGATCCTGGGACTCCAGGATCATGACCTGAGCTGAAGGCAGTTGCTTAACCAACTGAGCCACCCAGGCGCCCCAAGAAATATAACTTTTATTACGAGTTAAAGAGGCCTAAATAAGCCTGAAGAAGTTCATAGACATTGGAATTATATTTTCTAAAATATTTACATGCTTAATTTGGGCAAACTATTTATTGCTACTCTACAAAACAGGGATTCCTAATTTAAGGATAAATAAACTGAAGTTCTAAAAACTAAAGTAACTTGCTCATAGCCCTAGAGCTAGTAAGTGATGAAGTCAGGATTAGAACTCTGATGTTTCTGATTGGTCTCACTAAACCAGAAAAACAAGTCTATGCTGCTGTCAAAGTAGTGAGCTGCCTTTTCTCCTGCTGGAGTTAACCACAGCAAGGTAACTCCAGTTTTTGCATCGAGAAAATTCTTCAGTGAGTCTTATGCATACACTTCCAAAAACAGACACTAAGCAACAAGTAGAACTTACCAGGTGTGAATTCATTACTAATTAAATAAAGGACTAGATATCATATAGGCAATGCTTCAGAACAGATCATCTACAAATAGAGCAGAATAGAGCAGCATGGCGTCACAGTGTAATGGTGGAGAGGACAGCTCATGGCCAAAACAAATCAACTACTCACTCCATGTCTTCCTGAGAAATGGTGATCCTAAAAGTATGTACCTGCAGTTGGTTGAATGGTAGTCCCCCCAAAAATATGTCCATGTCCTAATACCCAGACCCTGTGAATGTTACCTGTTTGGAAAAGGGGTCTTGCAGATATAATTAAGTCAAAGATCTTCAGAGGAGATCATCTTAGATTACCTGAACAGACCCTAAATCCAGTGACAAATCTTATAAGAGACAAAAGAGTAAAAGACACAGATACACAAAGAGGAGGAGGTAAAGTGATCATGAAGGCAGAGACTGGAGTGAGGCAGGCATCAGGAATGCTAACAGCCACTTGAAGATGAAAGAGGCAAGAAAGAATTTTCCCCCAGAGCTTCCAAAGACAGTATAGCCCTTCCACCACCTTGATTTCAGACTTCTAGCCTCCAGAATTGGGAGAGAGTAAATATCTATTGTTTTAAGTCACCCGGTTTGTGCTAATTTGTCACATTAACCACAGGAAACTAATACAGTACCAAAAAAGAGTGCTGAAAAGATTTGATGAGATAGTGTATTCAAAGCACCACCGATCTCTAAGTATACAATAAATATTAACAATTACTATTAATGAATTAATATATATGAGGGGCAGCCATTCTACATGCAAACATCCACTTCTGCATTTTTCCAGGGTAGAAACTTGCCTCACTGTGAAATGAATTACTAAAATATATTTGGTACCCTACTAAATATATCTTAAAAATTTGCAACTATAACCATTAAGCTTTGTATCTAGGAAAGACATATGATTTTCTCTTTAATGATTTTCTCACTTCACTATTTTAGGCTAAAGCTAAATTTACTAGTATCCTTGGGAAAAGTATCATTCACTCCTAACCTATTAAATAGGTTAAATAAAAGGTACCTAGGATCATTGGAAATAGTTAGAATTATAAAAATAGGGTGAATGGCTTAACAAAAAAAAAAAAGGAAAAAGATTCATTAACCAAATACTGCTTCAGTCAGCGTGTAGCTACGAAGCACAATGAATTCTTCTAACCCAAAGAATTAGCGACTTAAGCAGTCCATGAAGTCTACTGCCCACACAGGCCCCCAGACCTCCTCTTACCCAGAAGGTTAGATGTATCTCCAAAACCTCCTTCCTCCTCTGCAGGACTACTGCCTATCAAATACTGATAGGCAAAGGAGAAGTAAATGTAAACCCTTTCTAAATACCAGCCCCCTTGAAGGCCCAAAATGCAAGGCTTCTGATTTGTGTTCAAGCAAAGAGGAGACTTTCATTTAAATTCCATCTCACTCATTTCTGCACTATTGTTTGCTTTCATTTCCTAATTCTTAATAAAAATATTTTTAGGAAATCTTCACCCTCAGATGCAGTATTCAATTCAACAAATATTTTAGCACAAACCATGAGCAAGTCTATGGGAAAGATCAGAACATACTACTGTAAACAAGACAGGCATGGCCTTTGCCCTTGGAATTTACAGTTCGGTAGCAGATATGAATGAGGTTTTACATTCACTAATGAGATTTTTTTCCTTTTAAAACCAAAATGTTGGAAAATCTGGAAAGGGTACATGTGTGTAAGTGTTAGGGGACACTAAGTTTTCTATACCCCTAAATATAGAATATGCATTGGCTCTATGAGGGGCCCAGCTCTGATATTTAAGAAAACCAGGAGCTGTAGACCTCACCAGCTCAGATAAATGTATCGCAAATGACTTTAGAACTACAAATGGAAGGTGAAGTATACAGTCAAATGAACATGGCTCTCCCAAAAGTCTTTATCATTCTGCTCACACTGACTTGAATTACAGGTTCTGTACTTATCTTACCTGTCACACCACATTAAAAACCCTTTTACAGCAGGGACTATTTTTTTTTTTCTGTAACTGTACAGGAATTATTGAAGCTTCACCCCAACTAAAAACCTAACAAATAGTCATTAAAAGAATGAACAAATCATTCTTACTGACTGAAGAGAAGAGAGTAAAACTAAGCAAAAGGAGCAAAGTTTAAAATGGGAGATAAAGACAGGAGGCAGTGAGACATGGATCAGGAAAGCTGATCCTCAGAAAGTTCCTCAACCCGTCTGGAACTTCCAGCCCTCACCATCAGGGTTCTCACTCCGCCTGCCCCCACCCCCCCAACTCTCTCCTCACCCTGGCCTCCATTCATTCCCACCCACACTTGTGAAATCATCTCCCACTGGTCTTCCTTCCCCGCCCTACACATTTACACACAGCCGGAATAGTTGGGTTTATAATCCTGGCAATTGACCCTAGGCATTGTTTTCCTCCATTTCCTTATTTGTAATAGGAGAATAATAATAGCATCCATACCTCACAAAGTTCTCCAAAGGATCAAGTGAGTTATACGTGAAGCACTTAAAAGATTGTCTAACATAGAGTACCTGCTCAATAAATACTACTACTATTATTAAATCTCTGTTACATTTCAAAACAGTTCTTCAATAGTTTCCCATTAACTAAGAACCAAAATTCAAAATTTTACATATGGCAGCTGAGATCTCTTATAATAATCTGAACCCTTTAACCTTCTAATCCTCTCTTATTCTTCCTATTCTCTCAAAAACATTTCAGCCACAGTGAACTACTGACAAGTTCTCAGAAAAGAGCATGGCTTTCCTCAAGCTGTCCTCTCTGCCTTGAATGCCTTCTTTCCTCCTACTATTGACCACCACTGGCAAGTTCCTATTCTATACTCAAGCTTCAGCTCATGCATTATCTGATAGGACATCTTCTTTGCCTCCTTCAGACTCTTCCTCTGTGCTCCAGATGCTACTTGTACATATCCACATTCTGACAGTCATCAATCTGTGTATAAAAATGTCTGTTTCATCCCATTAGGGGTTTCTTGAGCTGAGATACATTAATTTCTCTACCTGTTCCCTGATTCTAGCATTGTCACTGGCATACCATGCTTGCAGAAGAGAGGGAGGAGAAGAGGGTGTTTTCTCTTTCGTATACTGGCCCCAGTGACCCCACCCTTCCCTACATTTCTCCTTTGTTCATGTAAGTCCTCTTAAGCCAACAATTTCAGTCAGCAGCCTAAAGCACATACAGTTTTCTATACTTCAAAGGAAGTAGGGGGTATGAATTATATATTGTATATGGACACACGGGCGTAAGTTTAAATTGCAGAAATCTCAGTTCATCTTATCACTCATTCGCATATTGCTACAGTTTTTACAGTCCTTTCAAGCTTCTTAATATGTGCTTGATCCCAACCTCCACCACAGCTCATCTCACCCAATTCCTGGGAAAACAGAGTACTTTTGGCACTAACCTATAACTTGTTCTGTATGTTAATCATGGAATTACTCTCAACTAAGATCTCTCTTCTCTAGGATCCTGGCAAACTTACCCTTAGTCTAAAAAGTTCTTCCTTTTCAGAACTTCAAACTTCAGGTGACTGAACAATGCTACTCTGTTCCTTCCTGCCATCATCATTTATGAATTTGTGTGTGTGTGTTGGGGATGAAGGGGACTGGACCTCAGTATTTTTAAGGTCTCTATGTCCACTGAAACTAACAAAGTTTTTTCCTATTTCTGTAATTCAATTACATATGGTTCATTCATCCTCCAGACACGTAATTAGCGAAGGACATTTTGACACCTTAGACACAAGTGGAGGAATTTTAAGGCTTTAAAGAAAGAAAGAAATGCAAGAAAATGAACAACGTAAAGAAAGTAGGAGAAAAGGTTAGAGAAAACAGGATACATGTTGGCTACTATAACAGTGATGGTGTTTGGTAAAACCAATTTACTACTAAATCCAGCATATTGCCCACACTCAGCATAAGATACTGATAAGACACCTAAAAGAACACTGTAAACAAAGCACCAAATAGACAAAGAATAGAGTAGAGCAAACAGGCACATGGGTTGATCAAGCTGAGCTCCTGGGCTAACACCTGTCTGTCCCCCTGTTTGTCCTTTGCTACACAACTCCAATCCCAGTGTCACCACTGTCACAGAGTTGTCACTGCAGGCATTTTTAAAAACAGATCAAAAAGAAACTCTGAAGCATTCATAGAGACAAATGGTGAAGGTGGACTAAGAGTTCTTCTACTGGTTGACAACTTGAGCTGAGTCACTAAAACGCTACAAATCTAGGAAGTCTGTTCTCTATACTTGAACTTATCCATGCATTTTGATTCAACTGAAAAACTATTTCACAGATGAAGATATTATTCCAGAGAATGCATATGGAGCTGCTAAAGGAATGAATGAGGTAATATTACCGCCAGAATATTTTGTGAGCTTCTAAAAACACAAATTTTTCAAAGAGCACTGACTTCTTGCTAATATTTTCCATGGAATTTGAAATTACTGGAATATCAAACAAAAGTCTCCATAAATGCCTCTTTCTCGGTCTCCTACGGAACAAATTTAATGGCAAAAATTCTTACTGGGTGTATTTGGAAGAGTAAAATGCACATTTAGGCAGTAGGTGTTATGATGACTATACAATAAGAATATTTTCTTAATTCCTTTTTTTAAAAGGACTGTGTGATGTTGTAGAACAATCATTATATTAGGAAGGAAACAGACCTGAGCTTGAATTCTGGCTTATTTACATACAAGTTGTGTGAATTTGAAGTATGGTACTTACCCTCTGTGTAAACTGGGGTTATAATATCTGTCACAATAATTGCTATGAAGATTAAATGACTAAAGTATATTAAGTTTCTAGCTCAGTAATTTGTTAAAAGTAAGAATTTAAAATGCTAGCTTCTTTAGGGGTGCCAGGGTGGCTCAGTCGGTTAAACGTCTGACTTCAGCTCAGGTCATGATCTCAGGTTCCTGGGATGGAGCCCCACATCGGGCTCCCTGCTCAGCAGAGCATCTGCTTCTCCCTCTTCCTCTGCCCCTACCCCTCCTCCTCCCCCTGTTCCTGCTCTCCCTCTCTCACAAATAAATAAAAATTTTAAAAAAGAAATAAATAAAATAAAATGCTAGCTTCTTTTTCTTTAATACGCTTTACTTACCAAATCCCTCCTGTGTGCTAAGAAACAAGACCAAAGTTACTTCCCTAGCAACCTTAACACTTTTTATATCAGATATCTCAGAACAAAAATTATTATCTAAAGTTCTTGGAAACATGAATATTGTTATAACCTATTAAGCTTCTTTAAAGGACTAGATAAAAAAGAAACTTTTTTCTGCATAATACTAAAATAATTTCAACTGCAAATATTATATAGCAATAAAAATTACATGCAAACAAATGAAAAACAGCACAATCAAGTTTCAGTAAAGGAGCAATTTGCTTTGATCCCTTGGAGACAATTCTTTGGCTCACTAAGAGCAAACAGGCTCCTCCTAAGAAAATGAAATCTACATGAATATTATAGAATCTATGAAATCTGGGGAAGAGATATTGTATATTTCAGTGTGTCAGAGATTAAAATTCTACTTTGAAATAGGCAGTTAACTAGCTTATCTTTCAAATACAAAAATACTTTTCTTAGTTTTAAGAATAATTTGGTAACCAGACATAATCTTAGGATAACAAAAACATTCTAGAATAATAAATAATCCACTATTTCAAAGCAGAGTCTATATAACATAATTCCAGTAAAACAAGAGTCTGGAAAGTCCCTCATATTCACTGTAACAGGATGAATTACACAGGAAAACAGTGCTATTAAACTTCAGCCAAAACAGTCAAATAAAGGCAGACTCAATTGTAAGAGAGGTCACTGAATTCAGGATTATCATCTATGGATTTTTACTACAATACAGAAATAAACTCTTGCTGTATTACTAGAGAAATTAAAATTCATACACACACAAAAATAGATGAATGAAGAACTATTCTTCCTATGCATTTAAATTGCAGAGAAAGACTGTTAATAAGGGATCATGGCTGGTTAAAAAAAAATTACTAGGACTAGTAACATTTAGAAACCTGTGAATAGGGGCACCTGGGTGGCTCAGTCGGTTAAGAGTCCACCTCCTTTTTTTTCTTTAAGATTTTATTTATATATTTGACAGAGAGAGAGAAAGTTAGCAAGAGCAGGAACACAAGCAGGGGGAGTGGGAGAGGGAGAAGCAGGCTTTCCGCTGAGCAGGGAGCCCGATGCAGGGCTCGATGCAGGGCTCCATCCCAGGAGCCTGCGATCATGATCTGAGCCGAAGTCAGACGCTTAACGACTGAGCCATCCAGGTGCCCCAAGTGTTCAACTCTTGATTTCAGCTCAGGACATGATCTCAGGGTTGTGTGATGGAGCCCTGTGGCGGGCTCCACTCTGGGCATGGAGCCTGCTTGAGATTCTCCTACTCTCTCAAAAAAAAAAAAAAAAAAAAAAAAAAGAACCTATGTATAAATCTAGTTTACTGTGAAAATGCAGGCTTTAAAATACGTTAAAGAAAAAGTAAACTGCGAAGTTTGACAGTATAAATAATCTGCCACATCTGTGTTTTGCACAACCAATCACTCCAGTTCCAATCACTCCCGTTTACTTTTCAACTCACATACAGCCTAAGCTATTTCAATCTTTGAGAGCTTAATAGCAACAACAGCCACTGGAAACAATTGGGAATGACTCGAATTTCAATCCTTCAAAAGATCTATGGACAAAAATGTTTATTTGGAACCCCAAGGAGACTGCTGCCATTAAATACACAAGAATGACCAGGTTGTCACTCTATCTCACTAACAGCTTAAGAATTATGTCTAAATTTATCAAGCAAAAGTAGCAAAAATTACTATAACTTAAAAGGCAGCATTCTCTACAATGAAAGGCAATAAATATTTTTTGAGAATTTTCTAAGTCCAAGCCACAGTAGTAGGCACTGGAGTATGTAATAAACAGAATATTATTTCTGGGGGGGCCTGGGTGGCTCAGTCCTTAAGCGTCTGCCTTCGGCTCAGGTCATGATCCCAGGGTCCTGGGATCAAGCCCCGCATTGGGCTCTCTGCTCAGCGGGAAGCCTGCTTCTTCCTTTCCCACTCCCCCTGCTTGTGTTCCCTCTCTCACTGTCTCTCTCTGTCTCTGTCAAATAAATAAATAAAATCTTCAAAAAAAAAATTATTTCTGTCCTTCAAGAGTTTGGTCTTCTTGCCACTTAATCAGTGTGCACATTATATCTTAGTCAGCTATTGCTTTTCATACAAAATGTTTCTCATTTTAAAACTCTGAAATTAAGCTTATTTCTTTCTTAAAATGATAACGAAGCTTAATTTGGTAGAATCCAATGTGGTAGAATCATCATCCTTCTTATCTGGTAATACAGCCAATGTGACCAGGAGAATCTTCTCGGGTTACTGTGCTCCGTCAACTGTCCTACTGTGTATGTCTTTCTGTCTCTGTTTCCCTCCCCATCCTCATGCTGTGTCTCTTCAGACTCACGTTCCCAGATGTCTCTGCTTAGGACTCTCTATCTCCTTTCAGATAACTTAAAATTTTTTTTGGCCAGTGGTTCCCAGTCTATGAACCACACTTAAAGCAGCTGGGGGTAACTGGCACACAGATTTAAGTTCTCACAGGTGAGCCATGAATTCATCTGTGTACTAAGCACTAAAAGCTTAAAGTCTGCTTAAATCGTGCATGCATTTTGATTTTTAAATAAACGTAGATTCTCGTACATAAATGTAAAAAATCTTCCTCTTCATTTAAAACTGCAATATAAAATCTGCAATTACTAAAAATACAATCATCTGAATACAAAATTTGTGAAATCTGCAATTACTAAAAATACAACTGTTACCTTAATGTGTCAGGGGAAAGGGTGCCCATAAAATATTTGACATTAAAAAAAAAAAAGGTCCTTATTTAAGGTTAGAAACCAGATCCCCACACATTGAGCTCCTTGAGGGCAGGTATGAGGACTTCCTTCTTATCCTCAGTGATCAGCATAGCAAGTGTTCCATTAGTACATGCTAAACAAATGGAACTTAAACATTTCCTTTTAAGATCTAGGCCTTATGACTAGGTGCTGTGCCTCTGCCACCACCATACCCTGGGGCCATGCCAATTTATTCTACTCTCTTCACAGTCTGTCCAGAGATATATACAAATGTGACTCAACAGGTGGTTAGAGAAGAATGTGGGAGGTTCAGACAAGGAATGAGTTTCTGATCTGGGTAATAGGGTGGATGGTGGGCCATTCACCAAGATCAGTGCAGCAAGCAATGCAAATGGGTGAGATAAGGTGTAAGCTCAGTTCTGACCGTGTTAAAAAGATGGAAGAGTCTGTGAGACATCCAAGTGTGCAGCACTTTCAGTGAGTGACATGACAGGAGCAGAAGCTAGGCTCCAGTAAGTAGACTAGTAGGGGGAAGGAAAGGGAGAACAAAGCATGGGTCCAGCAGGCTAACAATCTGGACCACGGGTCGCTCTTCCCTCTTTCCTCGTATCACCCCACTACTGTGACTTTTAGAATTACTCTTCAAGTTCTAATTTCTCTCATTTATCCTGTTTTACATTTCAAGCCCTCATGTAGCCAAGTTACTGCAATACTTGCCTAACCAGTCTCCCCGCCTCTGTGTGTCTCTCCACCTTCTTCCAAGCAGTCTCACTAAATATTATTCTGAAAATGTCACTTTTCGGGTCAAAACTTTTAATAATACCTCAGTGTCTAGGGCCTGCAAAGCACTATTCTCATCTACCTTTCCTTTTATTCTTATCTCTATTTCCAACTGGTCAACATGCCCAACTAAAAGCCTAGCCCAAGTTTCAGCTTTCAATGGGATCCCTGTAGCCCTGTGGCACTTCCTGTCTCTTCTTAGCCCAACGAATAGATACAAATTCCTTAACAGCAGATCATAAATCACTCTCTTTATATCTGTCTACCCCTTATGGCTGCTAGTCATAATGCAAACCTGAGGAAAAGTCCAATTTTTAAAAATTTGGAACATTATGAGATCTTTCAACTGAACTTGAGTAATTAATGTTATAAAAGGTTATAAAAAATGATTTCTGAAAGTATCATAAAAACACAGTCCAAAAGTTAGTAATTTAACTTGATTTTAATATGTTACTCGAGAAATTACAGGCAGTACGTATGAATTTGGATGGGCGAGAGAGATTTAAAAAACTCATTTTTTTGTTTGTCTTTCTGACTTAAGCCACAGTGAAAAAGAATTGTATCTACACTGTTCCTCTAAGGAGAACAAGAGGCATTAGCAGAATAAACAAGGCTAGGTGTGTACTGGTTTCTCTTCGCTGCCGTAAATTACTGGTTAAGGCAATAATTTTGAACCAAAGCAGTCGTCAGCTGGCAGTAAACATGATTGTATCCATTCCATTGTTTTCAAAAGCTTTAATTACAACTGTATGATCAAAAATCACTCACTTGACTAAAAAATGCTTTCTTCTAACTTGTAAGATTATCTTTCTGACTTTCTCACATACCTACCTACCCGATTACCCTCTCATTCTCTCCGTTTCCTTCCAGTCACACCCATTTGGTTGCTAAGAAACAAAATAAATATGATCTCCAAGAAGCATCTGTAAAACAGATACTATATTAATACTTACCATGAGGAAAGAAGGAAGAGAAACTTACCTCTACTGTGCCCTTGGCTCTTTACATATGCTAATTTGCTTAACCTTTATAAGAGCCCTAGACAGCAGTTATTACTATGCCCAATAACAAATGGCTGACTGAAATTCAGTCACATAACTTGCCTAAGGTTACACACCCAGAAAGTGGTAGAACCAAGGTTTGCCCCAAGTTTGCCTAATGTCAAAGCCAGTGTTATTACCATTCCCCTTTCTATCTCTGTTTCATGGTCTTTTAAAAAAAAATTCGGCACATACAAACAATTCTACATACTAAAATTTTTCAATAAAGCTTTATAATTAAACAGGTCTTTAAATGTATTATTTCCTAGGATTGGTTTCCCAAAGGATTACAGATTGAAATAATTTTTCCTTCACAGGAATAAATAACATTTTTATTGTTAAGAAATAACCACAACTTTCAAGATACAAAGTTCAAAGGGAAGAGTTTCAAAATGCAAAATACACTCTGATTAACCTATATTTACCAAATCTGTTGTCAAATTGCTACAGACCGTCAAAAAAAATGAACTAACTTGAGCCTTCAAGTTCAGTTTCAACAATCTTTATCCCTACTGAACTGAAGGGAAAAAGGGATATAAGATAAATATTTCCCTTCTATGCCCGCTGACTGATTTGCTGACAGTTACGGTTTCTTTTCCAGTGAGTATCATAAAGAGCCCTAAAAATTCCTGAAAATATATTTTTTTTAATTCCCGAATCTTTAGTTACTCATGGAATACACAGGTAGAAGCCTGCTCAAGAACTAAGTCTTCAAACTTTAATACAGAAATAAATTAGCAAATACAGTCCACAAGGTTACAAATTTAGGAGGGAACACTGAAATATCACATTCTGAATTAGGACCCACAACCATATACACGAGCCAGTATTCAAATAAAGGCTCTCATCCAGTGGTGCACCAATCTATTTAGCCTCCCTTTTTTTTCTTTCCTTTCATTCTAATATATAGGGTCTATGAAACACACAGAAAATAATTTAGGTATAATATTGCTTACAGAATACTGACAGGTGAGAATGCAAATGAAAAGTATGTTTTGGACAGAGAGATGCGATTGCTCAGAAGTAAAAGAGTCAAAAAGTTACCCCTCCTGTGTTACTATCCTGTCTTATCAAATTTTATTAGGATACTAGAGTCATTAAGTCCACCGCTACAACAAAGAACGTGGGAGGGCACAGGCTTTGAACTGACCTGGATTTGTTAGGCAAATCACGTAAACGCTTGAAGCCATAATGTACTCATCTGAAAAACGGATGTGGTAGTGATGATCTGGGGAGGATAATTTGAGTCTAAATCATATTTGTGAAAAGGACTGCAAAAAAGAGATGTCCATGCATGCTTGTCTTCTTCCCCTTTCCTAAGCAGCACTGCTAATTTTAATGGTGCGGGCGGGGATGATGTGATCAGACTCAGTCCTTCTGAAAAAGAGTCATCCTTGCACTTAAGAATTAAAAAACAAAACTAAAACCAACGCAAACAAGCAAACAAAAAACAGTAAAAGCTAAACTGCAGAACAGAAATTAGAAAAGCATGTGAATATCAATGTGCAACTCCAATTAAAAGACAATCCAACTAAAATGTCTTCTAACTCACAAAAATTCAAATATCCCAGAGAACTGAAAATTTTGATTAAAAAAAAAAATACTTTCTAACATCCTGCCTCTATGCTCTTAGTGAAAGAGCAGAGTGGAATCCATAAAGCTAACAGTAATAAAATGTTAAGCAATCTGTTAAAATGAAACAAAAGATGGCTAATAGCTTTGGTCTGGTAAAACAGCTACTTTTTTCTTTTTTCTTGTAATTCAATGAACCTATTAAATTATTCCAATCTGTCATTCATTAGTAGTAGTTACTGGACATCTGACAATTTTTCTGTTGTTGTTGTTTGAAGGATGAGGAAGAAGGGGGTGGTAGGAGGGGGAGGTAGAAAGAGAGTACATCAATATTTTTCAAAACTCAATCCTTTTAGATCTTTCACTTCCAATCATAATACATTATACACTAAATGAAGCCTAAGGAACAAAAAAACAAATCACAGACCTGTCACTACCAGTAATGTAAAAAACAAAGAAGATTAGAAAAGCTATACATATATATTTTTTTCTGTGATTCTGAGAGGATTAATTTAAAAATATAAAATAAGGACAAATATATAAAATATTTTTTATGATTAAATGCCATTTGAATATCCATCTGACCTACCTTTCACCTTAAAGTCAGCAGAACAGTACAAGTCACTTTGCTAACCTGGCACAGTTTAAGATAATTCCAATGAAGAAAGTCCAATTTCCTGATTCTCTCAGCCAAAATAAGCAAACCTAAGTTTGATCTAATAGCAAGCTCTAGGGAACTTATCCATTTACAGCTGAAAAATCAGAACAAGAACCAGAATTTAAGGGAACTTAGAAATCACCCATGACCTCATTTTATAGTCAAGAAAATTAACTACCAGAAGTTTAGTGACTTCCCTCAATTCATACAGTAAGTTAGTAGCAAGTTTATCTGTGTTATATCCATGTTATGCAGAAAACTACTGAAATAAAATGAAACAGTTAAAAATCTTATTCATAGAATCCAATTCTAATGTAGTTAGTTAATAGTTACTCGACATCAAAGCTTCAGAAAGTAATTTTCTTCTTTTGTTAACTGAAATACAACTTTAAAAATGATCCACTCTGACTTGGATAAAAGTATAGGCAAAATGCAATTGATTTTTAAAAATAAGGATACTGCTATTTGCCTAATTTCACCAAGAGGAAAAATAATTTCAAATAGAATTTTTCATTGTCCAGTTGTACTCAGAATCAGTTGCAGCTGCAGGAGGAAAAAAAAAGAAAGAAAGAAAGAAAAGAAAGAAAAGAAAGAAAGAAAAGAAAAGAAAGAAAGAAAGAAACTTCCAATCCTACTCCAAGAATAAAAGACAGATTAAAATGAAATTTTCCACACCTCCATATTCATTAGATACCCAGAACACAGTGAATCAAGTCTTATCTTTTTAGGATATCACAGAGAGATAATATGTTTGCTTTATTAAATACCCCCAAATTAGACTAGGTAGAAAAAAACAATTACAAAACAACCTTAATCATAAGCAAGCATCTTTATCTTACTTTTTCTTATCTAAACCCTGTTTTCAGATATTGAGGGTAGGCCTAAAGAAGAAATCAATTAAGTGTATATACTATATATTTATTTAATGAGTTGATACATATCAATAATACTTAGTGCAAAAAAAATTCACAAAACAAAATTGCTGGTAACTTTCATTTCAAAAACAAAAATGGCTTTTCTCTTATCTTCTCCCCCTCAGGATTCCTGGGTGGAGGTGAGCAAAACTCTGCAAAAGTGGCAGTGTTTCTGACAGTGCTAGAAGGAAAAGACAGTGCCACCACTACCAAGACGTAGGGAGAAGCTTGATCTGCTCCTCCTCCTAGCCCCTCCTTCCAATAATGAAGTCATTTCTCTCCCAGACCTTGCTGTAGATCTGGCCAGGCAGCTACAACTCTTCAAGGCTGTCTCACAAATTTTTTTAGGTCCAGGAAAACTTAAATTTGATTACAAACATTATAGTGACCCACAAGGCTCTACAAGTTCTGTCCCATCTCAAGCCACTTCCTGCTACCTCTCTGACCTCACCTCTTACCTTCACTCACCGCACCTTCACTCACTCTGCTCCAGGCCTACTGGACTCCCTATCAGGCCACTGTGCCACTTCTTCCCTCTGCCTAGGACACGCATGACCCACATATCCAATAACCTTCTCACCGAAGCTTTTCTGGCCACTCTATTTTAACTTGCAATTCCCTACCCCTGCACTGCCTATCTCCCTTACGTGCTCTATTCTTCGCCATACCACTTAGCACCATGGGATATAATACATGCTTTTACTTACTTCTTTACTGTCTATCTCTGCTCGATAAAAGGCAAGCACTGTGAGGCAGAGATTTTTGTCTGTTTTGCTCACTGCATGTCCTCAGCATCTAAAACAGTGCTTGGCACATACTAAAAGCTCAAAAACTACTTGTGAAATAAGTAAGTGATTCCAAGTTTGGGAATTAATGCTGGTACCCATCAAATATTAATTAGACATTAAGAACATAAAACTATACAAGATGTTGTTAAACACAGATCATGCAAAAAACATGGTCTTTGCTTTCAAGGAGTCTAGCTGGAGAAGCAGAACTAATATACATGGAGTGATTATTATACTATACTATACATGGACAGTATTAGGTATGACTATTAACTAATTAGGTTTATTTGCATGACTCATGGAATTTGCCTTGTTATTCCTGGTTATACCTAGCACATAATTAAATTCTGAATCAAATGGTATAAACTTGTCATAGGAGTTCAGAGGGGGAAAAAATGAATGAGTTGCAAAAGTAAGAAAAGACAACAGGTAGACAATGAGGTTCAACATAGGCTTTGTGGATGTAGAGGCTTGTGCTGGCAGCGAAGAGGTGAGTAGGCCTCTCAGATGAAATGAATTTCATAAGAGGACGGACAGGCAGGTGAGGGACTGTAGGAAACTTAAATAAAATGATAGTACTCACTGATAAGTAGTGATAATCTGGGGAGGACAATTTGAGTCTAAACCACAGGGAACCTGATCCTTTGAGCAAGCAGACTCAAGTCTGGATGGAATCTCATAGCACATGCTGTACCCAGCCTGGGTCCCCTGAAACCCTTCTACCAGGTTGGTCCAGCCACTCACGAAACTCTAAAGGTTCACACCAGCAACTTCCTGTGTAAGCAACAGAAGCTACCTCCTTCCCCCCACCCTGCATGTACATGCACACATATCCGCACACATCCATTTCCAGGACAGCTGATGGCCAGTGACTAACAAATGCAAGAGAAGAGGGACAAAAGCCCTGTTCCCTTGCCTCAAGGCAAGACAGCCCCTGTGGTACAATTTTGTACCGAAGTTACCTCCTGGATCAAGCTGAGGCTAGATACCCCTGAAACCACATCCTCTCAGTTTCTTCTTCCCAATCCTGCTTCCCTCACTTTGTTGTAACATTTCAAGGACCTCTCTTGATATATTACTTGTACATGAATTCTATCTCAGGTTCTGCTTCCAGGGAAACTGAACTACGACAAGTCTGTAAAGGGAAGTACTACATATTCACGAAGAAAAGTACATGTTTAAGAAGAAAAGAGTTACACAGCACAAATACTGTTATAGGTCATTCAGTTTGGAAGGAGACTACAAAACAGTCTGGTTGGTAATAGATGGAATAAAAAGGGTAAGGTAACAGGAGGCCAATTAAGGATGCCGTTGTCAAATTCAGAAATAAGTGGAAGAAAAATATTTGCTTCCATAGGAGAGAGAACTTAGGAAGAGAAGCAACTTAGTATAGGGAAAGATTGAAACTAACTCTTCAAAGTTTTATTTTTTTCCTTGAAAGGCAAAAAATATTTCTTCAGTAGTATTGTTTATGTTTTAGGGCTTTTTTTTTATTTTTTTTTTTATTTTTAAAGATTTTATTTTGACAGAGAGAGACACAGCGAGAGAGGGAACACAAGCAGGGGGAGTGGGAGAGGGAGAAGCAGGCTCCCCGCAGAGCAGGGAGCCCGATGCGGGACTTGATCCCAGGACCCTGGGATCATGACCTGAGCCGAAGGCAGTCGCTTAACCAACTGAGCCACCCAGGCGCCCTTTTTTTTTTTTTTTGAGAGAGAGAGAGAGAGAGAGCACTCACACAAGAGAAAGTGGGGGGGGGCAGGGTAGAGGGAGTGGAAAGGAGAGAATCTTAGGCAGGCTCCACACACAGCGCAGAGCACTATGCAGGGCTCGATCTCATGACCCTGAGATCATGACCTGAGCTGAAATCAAGACAGATGCTCAACCGACTAGGCCACCCAGGTGCCCCAGTAGTATTGTCAGTGTTATACCATAAATTCCGTTAAATGCAAATCTCTTTTCAGGTTGACATTACTTAACACAAGTGTTCAAAACTTGAGAATAACAATGAATAACAACGGGACTCTAAAATTCTCTCTCCTGTTTTGGGCCCTGATTATCTATATTCAGAAATATGAAGACAAGATTAACCAGTAGCTCCAAATGTTTAGAATGACTTGGTTTGTTAAATTTCATATTTAAGTAGCTTAAAAGAATCTTTATTAAAGGGTCATTAACAGATTACTTAAACTGGAAATGTATACAAACAAGGTATCATCTGGTTTTCATCTATTCTTATGGGACTCAGAAGTATTTTCAAAAGAAAATAAGATATACGTAAGCTTCTAAACTAATATCTAAGCTTCTTGACTTCATGGTACCCTTTCAAAATTCATGCTCAGTAATAGAACGACTATAAATAAAAATGACTACTTTTCATTTAATTAGTAACAATAATTTTGTGTTATAGATCTCAGTACAAAGAACAGAAAGGACACTACAAAAATAGAACTTTTTAGCAACGTTATTTTTTTCTCTTTGACTCCTTTATATGCATTAAACCATATACCTAACAGCTATAAAAATTTAAACACAAATAACTGTTGACTGAACAGTCCACTGACAGGAATTTCTCCCTGCCACACACAAAAAAAGGTTGGGAAGGGGGGACTGGTTACATCAAAGTAAATCTGTAAGTCTAAGTTCATAAAAATTTCTCCTATTCAGTTTTAAGATCAAATTGATACACTTCCAGAGAAGTACATAACTTACCCTGTACATATCCTTTAAATAGTCCCAGCAGAGGCTCCAAGAAAAAAAGGTTCCGTAGCCAAATACGTTGGGTACCAAAAACGTTATTCCCCTCTTAAAAATTAACAATATACACAATAATTTACAGAAACCTCTGAGATGTTTTTTGGGGGAAAATGGTGTTTTCCAAATTTTATAGAAATAGAGAACACTCTTGTAATCATCAAAAATAAGACTTATTTAAAATCTTCCATACCCAGCTGATAGGTGATAGCTACGTTCCCCATAAACTTTAAAGGTTGAAAGCTATCATTCAGTCACCCTCTCCCATTTCCTTTCACCTCCCTTCCCTTGGGCCCAAGATACTACAGTAGTTATAACTTTAGAATTCATAATAATCATAGGGAACTTACTAAATTATATTTCTTAATCCTTTCAAATATTCTGATTCCTATCAGTATTTTTAACAAGCAATCCACATGATTTCAAGGCAGGTCAAATGTTGAAATGCTCAAAATGCCGGATATATTATAATTAATGAGATGATTAGCTATGCTATAACTGAGGCCAGAGTAACTTTAAAAAACAAAAACAGTAAGTTCAGAAAATCTGCATTTCAAATGTAAAAATATTTTTTTCTACCCAGGAGAAAAAGGGCAAAAGACATACTAAGAATAGCCAAACCATATCTTAAAAGAATACCTTCTAATATACTGCTCAGAATATTAAAGCCAAGAGTTTTACCCTAATAAATAAGAATTTTTAGCCTGTACTCTATTGATAAATTTCAGGAATTCCTAAATTTTTCTAAGACTGTACACACAATTTTTATCAGTACATGAATGACATGCCTTTTTATGGGGAAATAATCCAAAGCTTTCACCAATTTTTCATACTGTTCGATTACTCAATTTAAAAGCCATTATATTTTTTAATTTATCTACCTGAAACAATGGTAGTAGAAACTTCCTAGTTAACGCCGCAGATCAGATACACAAAAACACACTCCTCAGCATTGTTTTCTCTCTCAGAGGCAAATAAAGTGCAAATTACCTTTGCAGAGTCATATTCAAAGAGTCTGTACAGCCCTTAATCTTGTTCTGGGCTTCAAGATGAGTCATTCCATGTGCACTTATTCCGTCAATGCTGAGAACCACATCACCTATTCTCACATTTGCCTGGGATGCTTTGCCGCCATCTTTGAGCTGTAATAAATATATTTCATTAGGAATGTCACTCTTTAAAAAACAGAATAATAAACACAGACGAAAATTATACTTTTGTTTGTATTAAAAGTATATTAATATACTTTTAGACAAAGTATTAAAAAGTTATCTTGATTAATAGGTAAAGTTAAAATTCAAAGGACTTTCTTGTTTATTTTCTTAAATTCCTATTTGCTCTCTAAAAACCTGAAAGAATTTTTTGAAAAAGGTTCCCTAATAATTTCTCCATTTCTTTATTGTGTAACAGTAGCATGTGACTGTTATGAATGAGGAAGAGAAGGAGCCAAGGAAACTACATTTTAACACCTGTCATGTGAATAGGGTGTTTAAACTCTTTTCGAAATAATGTTTAAAACTCTTTAAATGTCTGTATTTTTGTTTGAGCACAAAGAGTAACACAGACAGAGGATCTACAATCTTTCCTGTTGAGTCCAATTCCTCCCCAGTGTTTGGGGAACTGAATTCTTTTAGATCACAGGCCCAAGTATCTTTTACACTAGATGTGCTTCCTGCTCTAGGCATTTAGTAGGAGGCGAAGGAAACCAGTTGTGTCTGAGACTGTCAGACGGTTTTGTGTACCACAGTCTTTAATCCTCAATCTGTCTTCCCTTCTCTAAACAATTTTCTATGTGTTCACATAATTTAGTTTGATCTCCTTCAAAGTTCATATGTATCTATTTCACTGCTCCAAAAGAAGCAAACAAATAAAAAATTACAGTAAAATGAAACACGATGCAATTTTAATACATACCTAGAAACATGGAACAAGTACAAATCAAAAGAAACCATTCTAATTCAATGACAAGCTCAGAATTCAGTACGTGTAAGTAGATCACACTGACTGAATATTGGGTTGTTGGAAGACAAGTGAGATTTCACCCAAAAAAGAAAATAACCAATATTCCTCAAATACTTAAAAGTAAAGGATTTTACACAGTTTCTCTTTGGAATGATGAAAAAATTCTGAAAATGGATAGTAGTGATGGTTGTACAACACTGTAACTGTACTTAATGCAACTGAATTGTATGCTTAAAAATAGTTAAAATGATTAACTTTTATGATTACCACAATTTTTTTAAAAATAAAAAAACCAACTAAATATTTTGGAGAACATTTTACTAAAATTACTTCTTTTTTTAAAGATTTTATTTATTTATTTGACAGAGAGAGACACAGCGAGAGAGGGAACACAAGCAGGAGAAGTGGGAGAGGGAGAAGCAGGCTTCCCGCGGAGTAGGGAGCCCGACGCGGGGCTCGATCCCAGGACCTTGGGATCATGACCTGAGCCAAAGGCAGACACTTAACGACTGAGCCACCCAGGCGCTCCTAAAATTACTTCTTGATTAAAAAATATATCCCAGGGCGCCTGGGTGGCTCAGTCAGGCTAAGCATCTGCCTTTACCTCAGGTCATAATAATCCTAGAGTCCAAGGATGGAGCCCCTTGTCAGGCTCCCTGCTCAGCAGGGAGTCTGCTTCTCCCTTTCCCTCTGCCCCTCTCCCTCTGCTCCTCCCCCCACTCATGCCTGTTGTCTCTCTCTCAAATAAATAAAATCTCTAAAAAATATAAATAAATAAATAAATAAATAAATAAATAAATAAATAAATAATAAATAAATAAAATAAAATAAAAAATATATCCCTCCACAAACTAAACAAGAACTGAGTACTGGAATTCACAATTTGGAAGCAAAGCAATAAATAAATAGATAACGAGTGTTCAGTCAGGTTAGGTTTTGATTACCATCAGCTGTCAAACTCTTTCCTTAAAAATAATGATCAAGGCAGACCAATCTTAGTACATGAGAATAAGTATCTGTCTCTAAAATCAAGAAAATAGTGGTGAAGATTAGATCCATTGAGACAGGGCCCATGTCTGTGTTCCTCTCCACTCTCTCCTAATGCTAGAAGTATGCCTGACACACTACAGATCTTCACTAAATATATACTGAATAAATGGATACCACACATTTGTTATTTAACACTGGCATTTGTTTTAAATTGTGAAATGGGGGTGCGCCTAGCTGGCTAGTCGGTGGAACATGGGACTCTTGATCTCAGGGTTGTGAGTTTGAGCCCCACGATGCGTATGGAGCCTACTTAATTAAAAAAATAAAACAAAATAAACTGTGAAATTAGGAAAAACTAAAATTTTACATAATTAGAAATTTATTTTAAAATACATCAAGTGACTAAAAAAATTCTTGAAATTAGTAAGAAAAAATACCTATTTGATCAAAGCTATACAAAATCTCACAGACACAAAGTGTAAAAGAAGATTTCAAAACTTTCAAATGAAATATTCTCTATCACATACATAGTATATCACATACATAGTATATCATGATTTTATTTTCATCTTTACACTAATAGAAACAATCCTCTTAGCTGCCAAGATATTTAAGGGCAAGAAAAATTAGTAGTATGTTGACACTAAAGAAATAAAATTTCCAGAGTAACAAAGCAGATCAAAATATAACTCACAGCACACTTATCAACATAGCTATATTATATATATATGTACACATATACACACTATTTATTATATATTATATGATTGACAAAGTAGTTCCAAAATTCAAAAAAATTAAATGGACTAGTTTTCACAATCATGGGATCAAGAAAAAAACAATTAAGATAGAACTTTATTTATTAAGTATATTTTAAAATACTATAAAGGCAGGTATGTTTATTAAAATACAAAAGCTGTGTAGGGTAGGAAAAAAGTCTAAAAACAACAGTAACTACTTTTATTAAAAGATACAGTTTTACAACATTAACAGGTGTAACTGTCTTTTAATAACCACTATTTCTTTTTATGAATTTAAATATAAAGAAACCACTTAATTTAATAACAGAAATATGCGCTGTTCTTCTCATATGCAGAGAACCAAAGAAAACTGTTCCTAAAAGCCAGCAATGCCACTGCTTTCTATGGGATTTATTTATAGGGTTGTTATAATGATTAGGTGAGATAAGAGCTCAATAGATGTTAGCTATTATTATTATTTCCTTGACTTCAGATAACTAACTTGAGAAATATAGGGGCTGTATTAAATGATCTCAAAGGTCCCTTCCAGGTGTTTTTTTAAGATTTTTTTTTTTTTTTAATTCATTTGAGACACAGAGATAGAGAGAGAGAGAGCATGAGCAGGGGAAGAAGCAGAGGGAGGGGGAGAAGCAGGCTCCCCACTGAGCAGGGAGCCCGATGCGGGGCTGGATCCCAGGACCCTGGGATCATGACCTGAGCTGAAGGCGGACGCTTAACCATCTGAGCCACCCAGGCGCCCCTAAAAGTTTATCTATCTGGGGCACCTGGGTGGCTCAGTCCGTTGAGCGTCTGACTCTTGGTTCTGGCTCAGGTCATGATCTCAGGGTCCTGAGATCGAGCCCTGCATCAGGCTCCATGCTCAGCAGGGAGTCTGCTTTAGATTCTCCTTCTCCCTCTGTCCCTCCCCCTGCTCTCTCTCTCTCAAATAAATAAATAAATCTTTAAAAAAAAAAAAAATCAGGGATGCCTGGGTGGCTCAGTTGGTTAATTAAGCGGCTGCCTTCGGCTCAGGTCATGATCCCAGGGTCCTGGGATCGAGTCCCGTGTCAAGCTCCTTGCTCAGCAGTGAGCCTTCTCCCTCTGCCTGCTCTGCCAGTTGCTCCCCCTGCTTGTACTCTCTCTGACAAATAAACAAAATCTTTAAAAAAAATAAAAATTAAAAAATTAAAAATAAATAAAAGTTTATCTGTGAGCTGTCTGCACAAAGGTATAGATCTAATCCTAAAAAAAGAGTTAAATCTGAAGGACTTCATTGATAGAGCAAAGGAAAATCTATTCCCTTCCAAACTGAGCAAATGAATTGAAATTTGAATCCTGATAAGAGAAAGTATCAAATAATTTATCCCAGATTTTATTTTAGCCAGTGCTTGACCTTTATTTTAGGTAAAGCATTAAAATAGATAATGGGTGGGTAGGTAGGTAGGTAGGTAGGTAGGTAGGTAGGTAGGTAGGTAGGTAGGTAGGTAGATAGATAGATAGATAGATAGATAGATAGATAGATAGATAGGCAGGCAGGCAGATAGATAACCAGAAATAGAACACAGCTAAATTACCTCATCATTTCTCACATTAAGGTAGCCTTAAAATAGAAACTGAAACCTATGGACATTTCCTCTAAATGTATCCAATAAAAGCAATTTAAATACTCTCATCCAGTAGTAACATAAAGGTAATGAACAATGTAGAAAGAAAATAATCTAATCAAATCCAGTGTCATAACTAGGTAAAACTTTTCTTACTCCTTTGTTCTAGCTGCCTGCTAGATTCTAAGAGCCCATGGTCTCAAGATGTCCAAATCCAACTTCTTAGAACTACCTATCCTTTTAGGATTGCTTTTACTCTGCCACCCTTATTTTTAGATGGCAGAGCACAGAAATCCTATAGCCCCTGTGAATTCTGCCTCTTCCATAGGTACCAACATCTAGGGAAATTATTAAATTGTATCTATCCTTCCATTCCTCTCCCATGCTAATCCATACTCAACATGTCACCCTGAACTTGCCTACTAAGTACCACAAGAGTTTTCTAAAGACCCCCTATCATCAAACTCTCCATATTCCTCCCCCTTTCCTCCATCTTCACATTTCCATAATGGTGCCTCTATTACTTCATACTAGAGAGTTCCAATCATGTCAACTATTTATAAAAAGAGGGTAAAAAAATGTCAAATACCTTCTTGCTTTCTACAATCTAGAATAAAGCTAAAGCCTGAATTGCGAGCTATCTGTAATTTGTTACCAACCTGTTTCCAACTTTAAAACAAGCTTTATAAAGTCAGAGATCATGTTTTAGAATTTGCTCTTCTCTAAGAACTTTGAATATTGTAGGTATTAGAAAAATATCTAATTAAACCATCGTAAATAAGAAATCAATAAAGTGGCATATCAGTTTAATATGCTAAATTCTAGTAGAAATATACTTAATTCATCAAAGAGAGAAAAATGGATCTAATCTGAAAATGAGAGTCTTCGATTAATCATTAGGCTGAACTGGTCTAAGTAAGGTCAAAACTCAAACCACATTTCTAATAGAACAAAGTAAATCCACTTTGGATAGTTAGTGATATATTTTTCCTAGGACCTTCAAAGAGATATCACAACTCCTCTTGATATCTTTATCTAACAAGCATTAGGAAGAGCTTAATTGTGGGGCACCTGGGTGGCTTCGTTGGTTAAGCATCCCACTCTTGATTTCAGCTCAGGTCATGATCTCAGGGTCGTGAGATCGAGCCCCACATCAGGCTCTGTGCTGAGTGTGGAGCCTGTTTAAGATTCTCTCTCTCCCCCTCTCCCTCTGCCCCTCTCTGCCCCCAGCTCGTCGTGCTCTGTCTCTCTCTCTCTCATAGACAGATAGATAGAGCGAGCTTAATTGTATTTAATCACAACCTTTTCTCAATCAATGATCAGAAATGGAAACAAATGCCCATCACCATCTATATAATATTTCAAATTATTTAAACTGTCAAACAAATTCCTTTTTGTCTATAGTTTTTTGAGGCCAGTAATATCAATCATCTTGGGTTTTGATAGTAACATCTTTTCTAAATCTCCAACCATCTTTAGTATTCAATACTTGGGTTTTCTATTCACACAATTTAAACTAAAGAACATGAAGAGCCTGAACTAATGCTGTATGTATAGTGGGAAAGGTCCAATGCATAGAAACAAATTTAAGACTTGTTAAAGACGGCATCTCACTAACTACTCCTATGAGCTTCATTTATCCCCACTTCCTCAAGCCATCCACTCATTAGAAAGATAAATGGTTTTTTTTCCCCCTTAAATTGTGTAGGATGTAGCACTATTATGAATTGTTAGCAGCTAAGGAAAAACTACAAGGTCACTCATTATTTTCATAGTTCATTTTTTGTTTTTGCCAGTCTGAATAGCTTGCATTCATTTGAAACAGTAAAAACTTTCTGTCATCAGTAAATCTTGTACATATTATATGACAGCCTTAAGTGTATGTGTATTTCATAAATGCACAATGTGTAAGAAGGAAGCAGTAGTGGGAGGCTCCTGGGTCAAGCTCAGCATAAAACAAACTAATCACAAGCAAATGCTTCTCCTTTGATCTTGAGATGCGTTTTTATTACTGTTGTCCAATTTTCCATAAACTTAATTGTAGCTGTATGTTTCTTTAAAAACATTGCTTTGTGGTCTCAAGTTGCAAGCACACATGACTACACATGTTGGAACTACATCTGAGCTTCTGTTTACTGATGCAGAAATGAAGGTAAACCAGGACAACTATATGCTCTTCAAGGGAATGGTATCTCTACTGAGCCTCCCCATTAGCCTAGATGAGAAAGGCTCTAATATTAATCACCTATACTTGGACTAAAACCTCTAGGGATTCATTGTAACCCTTTTATACTACAGTTACGGATGACAAGAAGTTTTCTCTTGAAAAGCAAGTCCAGTCTTCAGTAAGCAGATGGGGGGAGAGAGAGAGAGAGAGAGAAAGAGAGAGAGAGAGAGAGAGAGAGAGAGAGAGAGAGAGAGAGAGTGTGTGTGTGTGTGTGTGTGTGTGTGTGTGTGTGTGTGTGATGGGAAAGGATGAAAGGCACCAAGACTTGGGCTTCCCCCACCTGACTTTGACCAGGAAATACCCAAAGGCAAATGTTCTTCAGTCATTTTAGAGGAGTAGCTCTTCTCACATAACATTTTTCTATCCTGAGAAAGAAATGACCCAGAAAAGTAATTAGGACTATTTACTGAGCAACAACAGTAAGTAAGCAACTTTGAGAAACACTTTTATCTTTCTTTGCCATTATCAGGTAGTTTTAGTCTGTGTTACAGATGGAAAAAGAGAGCTTCAAAGGGACTGCCTATGTCCATACAGCAAATAAGAACATAGTACAGAGCACAGGCTTTGAAATCAGGCAAACATGAGTTCATACTCATGTTCTGCCATTTCTCGATTGTGTGACATGAATTTACTAGACCTCTCTAAGCTTCATCTATCTCTCCTTAAAATGAGGACTACAATTCCAACAGTCTCACAGACTGCTTGAGCAGATAAATAAAACACCAGCATAGCATATACCACACAATGCAAAATAAATGTTCACTATTATTATTATTATGCCATGCCACCAATTCACATAGGCTGGATGCCTGTTTCAAGGACCTACAGGGCAGAGAAGACAGCTTTTCAAACTGACCAGTCAGACCTTCTAGCTTCCCCTTCCCTCCATAAATAAAGACAAAATATCCCTTCTTCATTCACTTTATTCCTTCGTCTTCTCTAAGCCTTAAGTTTTCCTTTACTCAGCAACAGACCTCGATATGCTACAGGATCAGAACCAGCTTTCCATGTCCTCTTTCTCTGCTTACCACTATCCAATTCTGAATTTTCCAAACTCCATTCTCATAGGACAGCGACCTCATATCACCACTTCCCAGGTCAGTTAGATGTTGCCACTGTACCAAAAGGCCAAAGATTAAGAATCAATAAGATAATATTGGTGAAGAAGCTTTTTTGAAATGGGACAGGAAGAAAAAAAAAAAAAAACAAGAAAGCACAGAGGCTAAAATAGGGAACCAGGACTACGAGAGAAGAAAGGGTCATGAGGTATTCTAGGTTTGGTAAACTAGATCCAGGCCTTGTCTCTGGGTCTGTTGTACCTCCATGTGCACATGCATAAAATAATATTTAAATTGAACTGAACATCAAAATAATAAGAGACGATTTTATACTTTGATTTGAATAACTAAAATAACCTAAATGACTGTTATTAATAACTATGATTTAGAGTCAATTAACTCACAGTAATACCAATGTGTGTCACTAAACATGTCATTAACTTTATTGTACTCAAATAAAATTTATAACTAAACTTCCCCCAAATGCTTAGTCTCCGTGCAAATGTGTGGCTCCAGCAGCATTTCTTCTTAAAACTTTTAAAAAATATATACATATATATATTTTAAGATTTTATTTGCGGGAGAGAGAGAGGGGACAGAGAGAGCACATGCGTGCACACAAGCAGGGGGAGGGGCAGAGGGACAAGCAGATTCCCCACTGAGCAGGGAGCCTGATGCAGGGTTCCATCCCAGGACCCTGAGATCATGGCCTGAGTTGAAGTCAGACATTTAATCAACTGAGCCACCCATGTGCCTGTCTTCTTAAAACTTTTCAACAAGCGGGGCACATGGATGTCTCAGTCGTTAAGCATCTGCCTTCAGCTCAGGTCATGATCCCAGGATCCTGGGATCGAGCCCCACATTGGGCTCCCTGCTTGGCGGGAGGCCTGCTTCTCCCTCTCCCACTCCTCCTGCTTGTGTTCCCTCTCTCGCTGTGTCTCTCTCTGTCAAATAAATAAATAAAATCTTTAAAAAAAATAAAAATAAAATGAGCATTTTACGGGCTCCTGGGTGGCTCAGTCGGTTAAGCAGCTGCCTTCAGCTCAGGTCATGTTCCCAGAGTCCTGGGATCAAGCCCCAGATCAGGCTCTCTGCTCAGCGGGGAGCTGGCTTCTCCCTCTGCCTGTCACTTCCCCTGCTTGTGCTCTCTCAGTTAAATAAATAAAATCTAAAATAAAATAAAATAAAATAAACACTTAAGAACGCATGGGTGGCTTAGTCAGTTAAGAATCCGACTCTTGATTTGAGTCAGGTCATGATCTCAAGGTTGTGAGACTGAGCCCCACTTTGGGCTCTGCGCTGGGCATGGAGCCTGCTTGGGATTCTCTCTCTCCCTCTTCCTCTGCCCCACGCCACCCTCTCTCTCCATCTCTCAAAAAAAAAAAAAAAAAAAAAAAAGAGCATTTAATGTAGCTGCTACATTGCCCTAAGGTTTTTCAAAAAGAAGCAAAATGTTTAGCCACAACAGTGACTGCACCACTTAGAATTCTCTAATGAAATGTAACCTTCCAAATCATAGGGAATCTCAATATGCATACAAAACCTCCATATGCCTTCCCTTGGAAATAAGCCAGCAGTGACAAACCTCAGAAAATAGGTGTTAGCAATATAAATGATTTACTGAAGATATATATATACCCAAGTATATTACAGAGACCATCTTATAATATAGATAACACCATTTTAATAGTCAGATGTTTACTAAGAACAATATGTAAAATTAAAATTACCTTGGTAACTATCCTATTATATTCTGTGGGTAACAAGCAGGAGACAGGTACCTACATAATGAGCCATAACCAACATGCAAGTTTTCAACCTCTGCATACTTTCAACAAATATGGAATGCTTGGAAATGTATGACCCTAACACCATGGGTATGACAAGAATGCCCTCAGACTTAATAAATGTAAAAAAGGAATATATAAATATGACAGCTATAGAAAGAAACACTACCAGAAATTTCCCATGTTTGAAAACCATGGGAACTAAACCATGGAAAAATAAAGATGCTATTTTTCTAACAGTGCTGTTACCAAAATTTGGATAAATATACCAACAAAATTACATCAGTCTAACCAACAGGATTTTCTTGAGGCAGAGAAAAGCACTGAGGAAAGTCTTATTTTGAAAAACTCCTAAGGAACAGGCAATCTTTAATTTTGCTTTAAAATGTACTTTCTAGTACCTACTATAGGAGAAAACATTTGAATCCAGACTTATGAGCCTCTGGTTGAAAGTCTCTAGGTGTTTATCGCCCACATACTTCCCAGAACACCATGGATTTGACTTTTGCACTGTTACCCTTCAAAAAACACGTAAGAATGTATGAGCATTACCCCAACATAGAGAACTCACAGAACTTGTTTTCTTGATGAAAGATGAGTGTTACTCAATCGTTGACCGAATTTCACAAATAAACAAAAGTGGTGGAATTTTTAACCACTAAAGTGAGCAGAAGTAAAGAACATTTGAGAAGTACTGATTTTTTTTCAAACGTATCCCTTAAGCTTTTTTCAAATCCCAATGTATTTACTATCACTCCAGTACTTATTAAAGTGCCTTACAATATTACACTCAACACTTAAAGTTGTTCTGTCATGCATTGTCTATTGTTATATAGTGTTGGCACCTCAACCAGCCTGTAAATGCTACTCAACTACATATAAAAAGCTAATCTCTACCTTGGATGTCTAATGTGAACATGCCCCTTTAAAATTTGAGGCTACTTTGGATTCATTTTAATACTCTTTTCTGTGAAATAAAATCATTTGGCTTTTTGTATGTTAGAATGGTGAGATAAAACAATCACTGATGTCTCTCTGTGAGTAAATTTGTAAACTCCTAACCCATGTGAGCAGTGGTTACTTTAACTATGGGCCTTCTTTTTTGGCTTATGAGTCAAACTGTAATCAGTTTTACCCCAAAGTCTGAGAATACACCTTATATGGTAGCAATGAAGAGAATACCTCAAAGTACGTGTCATTATGCCTCACAAAACCAAAGGGAAATAAGAGGGTGATTACGCCTTCTCTTTCCTTATGTAGCCACTGAGCTCCCTAGTTCAAACACAGGGCTGCTCTTAATACTGTTTGTTCTAATACTCTAAATCTCTTTTCCATGATGAGTCCTTCTTTATTGAAGTAACATCTTTATTCTTCTCTACCAGCATCCTAATAAAATAGAAACGTGCCTTCTTAAACTGTAATTCACTATTAAGACTCCACATAACACTTTCATTCTACAGCTAATCCATATGTGTTTAAGCCCAGAGATTTAATGTGCTTTGTAGTTAATGTGTGAATATAATTCTACCAGAAATGTGAAAAGTATGGTGGTTTATTAAAAAAAAAAAAAAGAACACATATATAAACATCTCTAAATCAAACAGATTTGTTAATTACAGAGAAATTTGTGTTTCTATGTAGTCCACTTTATAATAATAAGGAAAATGGTAACAAATGTCATTTGTTAAAGATGAAAAATGAATTGGTCAACTCTAGTTTACCTGAGAAGAGATTAATACTGAAATTCACACATTTGAACCCTCCCTCCTCACTAGGTTCTGTTCAAGGATGAGACAAATCCCCTAAAGTTGTATGCAAATTGTGTGCAACTTTGCATGTATTTTCATTGAGTCAGTCCATAGTTTTCCCCAAATTCTCACAGGCATCTATGACCAAAAAAAATGTTAAGAACGAATGATTTAATGAAACCTTAAAACAGTGTTTCTCAAAGTGTGGTTCCTAAACTACCAGTAGCAGCATACTTTCATGACAGAAGAAAAAAATTCACAAGCCCTTCAAAACCCACAAGCTAAAGATGTTACAAAACCAAAAGAAAAAATCCACAAACATCAAGAATATTTAAGAACTCAAAGCAGAGTTAATATTTATTTAATGTGGTACAAAATCATGACTTCACATGCTATGGCAGCTAAGTATTTAAAAAACCAACAACAAAAACCAGGGACTTACTTTTACAAAATTCTTAAAATCTTCATAGTGTAAATCACTAATATTTAATAAGGGTCTATTCCATTTGATACTGAATTCAGAGAAAGGGTATAAAGAACTGGCATAGCCCTCTCCCTCATCTACTATTTAACTTTCCATGTGTGTATGTAACTTTCTATAAAGCAATGTTCCTCAAACTATCTGTGGTGAACACTATCTGTGGGGAAAACTTTTTCCCCAATCTGCCTTATACCAATTCTTCTGTAATCTATAATAAAGACAAATTACTGGAAAATAAAATTTAAGAACCATATAAAATATAAGACCAAATTTCTTTTTTTTTTTTTTTTTATTTATTTGACAGAGAGAGAGAGAGAGCAAGCACAAGCAGGGGGAGCAGCAGGAGAGGGAGAGGGAGAAGCAGGCTTCCTGGCAAGCAGGGAGCCCGATGCGGGGCTCGAATCCAGGACCGCGGGATCATGACCCAAGCCGAAGGCAGATGCTTAACCGACTGAGCCACCCAGGCGCCCCAAGACCAAATTTCTTATCATCAGATTCAACAGACATAAAATTACTCTATCAAACCACACAAGTTTCTAGATACTGACTCTTCATTTCTGTCCTTATTTCATCTCAAACTATAACCAACAGTTTGCTGGTCTGCAGACCAGAAGGATTTTCCTCTAGGCAATGACTATATCTTTTATGTCTTTTTAGGTCTATTATACACAGACTTAAAAATAACACACAATAAACATTTAATGAATTACCATACTAGAAATCAATGATATTTAGTCAACAGGCTATTGTTTAGTAATTTATTTCCAATTTTCTTTGCTCTTATGTTAAACATGAAGTGATGAATAATATTATCCATTTATTTTGGCATACTGATCTGACTTTCTCTTTTGCTCCTAAAAAGGTATGCACGTTTAAATTTTTGATCCATGACACTAGAATGCCAGCAAGGATATTTGCAATCATTTGTAATTCTGCAACTTGTGCACTAAAGTGTCTGTTATCCACGCTCTTACAACTCTTAGTATTACGAAAGAGACCTGAGGGTAATTTTAACTCCACCACTAACAAATCCTGTGACCTTGGGCAAATCATTCACATCTCCCACCTCATTCTGCTCAGCTGTACAAGACAGCTAGTCCAGATGTTCTAGCGTCTCTTTCAACTCTAAACCATAATAAATATTTACAGACTACCACCTCTCACTACTCTAAACAGTCATTACAATTAGCATCCATTACTCATTTTGGCATTAAAATCACTTTTGTATTATTCTCTAATTACCTCATATATATATTATTCTTATTTCTCTAATACATTAAAATGGCAAAGATGACTACTTTTCAAAAACCTGAAACTGTATCAACATTAGAAACCCAAAAGGCTAGGTTTCAGAGCTAACTAGGGGAAGAGAATCTAGCTTATCTTCATTTTCAGATCCCAAATGATTTTTTCTTTTAGAATGAATATTAATTCTATTATATATTTAATTCTAGAATATTTTATTCTAAAGGACAAGAATCTTTTTTCCTACTGGTAGTAGCTAAGCCCTCTTGCATTTAATGTTGAAATATGCATTCATTTGTTCTTCATACATTTACTGAGTGATTACATATGAACTAGATGCTAATGACTATAAGAATGAATTATAAGGCAAATGGGGAAAGCAAATATTAATTTATTCCATCACTTAACAAATACCTGCCAAGTATCTAATGTGTGCCAGGTTGTTCTAGGCATGGTGATACAACAATGAACAAAATGAAGTCCTTGCCCTCACAGAGCTGCTATTCAGTTAGGGGGAAAGAGACAATCAAGAAATAAACATGCAGGTAAATAAAATGTCAAAAATAAGTATTACATTAGATAAATAAAACAGAGAAAGGGGACAGAAAGTAGAGATGCTCTTTTATGGTAAAGTAGTCAGAGGAGACTTCCTGGGTGGTGACATCTGAACAGAAACCAGAATGAATTAAGAGAAAGAGCCATGTAGATATCTAGAGGGAATGCATTCTAGGTAGAGGGACAATCAAAAGTAAAGGATACTCTGGGACACTACAGACTAATAAAGAAATGTATAAAAGTTATCAACATAGGGGCGCCTGGGTGGCTCAGTTGGTTAAACTCCCGACTCTTGACTTCAGCTCAGGTCATGATCTCAGGGTTGTGAGATCAAGCCCTGTGTTGGGCTCTGTGCTGGGCATGGAGCCTGATTAAGATTTTCTCTCTCCCTCTCCCTCTATCCCCTGCCCCCACCCCTTTCTCTCTCCCTTTCTTAAAAAAAAAAAAAAAAAGTTATCAACATAAATACCAGAATGACTAAAATATGTACATGACACGAAGGTTTCTCAGAAATAATAACAATTGTCCTGAATTGTCCTAACTCACAGTTGAAATAGGAGTTGAAATTTGCAGAAACAAAATGGGAGAGATGTATGTGCTCTAGGCAAAAACAAAAAGCACACGAAAGAAACTTATCATTTCCAGGGAATGATAAGTAGTTAAGGGTGTCTATATTCTAGGGGGAAAGTGACAGGAAAACTAAGAGCCCAAGCTGGCTAGGTTGCCAAAAGCCATACAGTAATGGGTACAGTATGTGACAATAAATAACTTGTAAAGAATCTAATTTATAAGTTGCTTCCACATCAACTAGTGTGGTCTCCTTAAAAATGTCATTGCTCAGAACAGACTGCTCACATATGCAACTGTCACTCCTGGGTGCCATACTGTTTCCAGGAAATCCAGGCCTGTCAACTCCTGGTTCCTTTCAGTGCTTCTCTACTGTGCACTTTCTCTCATCCTATAAAGAAGCTGGGAAAGTCTTCACTCCATTCCTGTGTCAGGAAGTGTGGCCTCAGCTTCCTTTGTACTCTGCAGCCTTCCAGAACCAAGACCCATCAACACTTAGACCAAAGGAGTTAATGTTTCCATATATGGGATTATTTTATTCATTCTGTTTGGAATTTGTTGTGGGGGGAAAAAAAAATCCTAAGGATCCTTTTCCTTCCAGCTCTCTTTGTTTAGGTCAGAACTACCACCAATACCCCTAATAGGTCTCCCGTGCCTTCCTCAGTCCCAGGTTTATTTTTCTAGCCCAATAAGCTGGCCTGCACAGTTGGGTTTTATCAAGATAGCACCAAATGTTGGTAGATCATGTCTAGCACTCTGGTCTCTAGTCACAAAACATTGATTTACTCTAGATGTTTCACCTCCTCCACAGAAAGCAAACACAATCACAAAGAGCAGCTAGAAATGGAAAGGAAATGTCCTTACGTCAATGCCACTATTTTTTTCCTTTTTTAAACTAAGACTAAAACAGACTGAATGATTATTGTTCCGGTACAGTTGGTACACCATATGTTTCTGAGCTTTGGGTAACACTGGATTTGGCAAGGGACAGGCTGCTGACAGCAGTTAGGGAAAGTTTATTAAGCAATGTCACTGCTCCCAGTTGTGTAAAGTCTGCAGAGGTGGGAGTGAGGGAATGGAGGGGGCTAAGATTTTGGTTTGCCTGGTAGCATATGCCTGAAGCATATTTGTCTGTTGTTTCATCTTCACCTAGTTTCCCCTTTGATAAATCAAACCACCTCTTGCCTTCAGAGTAAGGGCCCAGAGTCACTCAAATACCGGGATAAGGCTAAAGCCATTATTGTTAGAGAAAACACGAATTTCTTAGCAGAAGCTACAGGTAAATCTAGGATCTATATAGAGCTTTTCTTGCATACATCAAACATTATTACTACCAAATGGTGGTCATTATTGAATGAGAGACCAATGTACTTAACATCTTTTGAGTTATGTTAGAGTAGTTGACATGGGTTCAATTCTTTAGCAAACAGTTAATGAGTACATAAGGTAGTGTGTGTAAGGTATTGTGTGTACGTGTGTGTTCTGTGTGTGTGTGAGAGACTGTGTGTGTGTGTATGTGTGTGTGGTGGGGCAGGAAGGGTGAGGTAACAGAGTTCGATTTCTTAATTGTTGAAAGTATATGTAATTAGTAGATAACATCTATAACACTACTGTCTTTGTACAAAACCTTCCATTTCTACATGTAAAATAACAAAGATCAGATAACAAATAACAAAGGTTAACATTTTGCCTTAACATTACTTCAAAATATGCAAAGGTCTATTCAAAAAGTTAAACATTAAGAATACATTTCCAAGAAAATCTATCTGGCAACCACCTGGTTAGCTTAGGTATTATTACTATTATTAACTATGTTAGTTTAGTTATTCTCTGCTGGCAATTATTATAAGCCATTTCCTCAACTTCCAAGGAATATTGGAACATTATTTCTGTTAGAAAACTGTTATTCCAGGAACAAAAGCCTCTAACTAGTCCATGAGTTCTCCAGCTGTTCAACACAAACATAAACTAGACACCAGTGTGCTCACATGTAATAGCTAATAGGTCAGAAACACTGAGGTAATAAACATTCCTTGCAACAGATTCTTTAATCACAGGCACACTCCATGGACTAAAAATTGTTCTGGCACAAAACCAATGGAATAGAAACATAATTTTTTACTGAGAATTCTCTGAAGAGTTATAGCAAGCTTCAGGAGTAAAGTTTTTTTCAGGGGCGCCTGGGTGGCTCAGTCAGTTAATCGTCTGACTCTTGGTTTCGGCTCAGGTCATGATCTTGTGGTGGTGGGATCGAGCCCCATGTCCAGCTCTGCACCCAGTGCAGAGTCTGCTCCAGTTTCTTCCCCCCTCTCCCTCTGCCCTTCTCTGTTCACCCTCTCTCTCTCTCTCAAATAAATAAATAAAATCTTGAAAAGAAAAGAAACAAGAAAGGAAAGAAGGACGCCAGGCATATTGCTCTACCAAACTGATTTGCAAACCAAAAACTTTTCTCCTTGAAGCAATGTAAAAGACAAAAAACAAAACAAAACAAAAACACACAAAAAAACTAGTAGACATTACCCAGTCCTAATTAAAAATGGATTTTTCAGTATATGTATTTTCTTCTCTCCCAAATCTAAAACTATATTTAGGCATTTCATGAGGTGTATGAAATCTCTTTTCTTAATTTTCACTTGATAATTACTCCACAATCACAAAAAAATCATTAACACAAGCTCCATTTCTTGAAGCTGATTCATTATTTGTTTCCAGCAACTTTTTACAGACTTAGGAGTTATGTATATCAAAAAACAGGGTATAAAAGAGAGTAGTATGTTGGGCTGTGGGAAAAGGATTTAAAAGCTCTTTATTGACTTGAAGATACACAAAATATACAAGGATAAATCTACAACCAAGTATTTAGATTCAAAAGCAAAAAATTCAAAGAGAAATTCAAATTCAATAGAATTTAGAAGGCTTGACAAGGGAGTCCACAAAAATAAAATCAGGGCAGGCGCCTGGCTGGCTTAGTCAAAGGAGCATGCAACTCTTGATCTCAGGGTTATGAGTTCCAGCCCCATAATGGGTGTAGTGATTACTAAATAAAGAAAACTTAAAAAAATTTTTTTAATTAAATTAAATTTTAAAAATAAAATGAGGGAGATTTTAGAAGGCTATGTCACCCCTATAAGTCAATAATGTGACAGTCTGTTGGGTTTTTAAATTATTTTTAAGTAGTAATATAGTCTTTAGGCTTCATTAAAAAAAAAAAAAGGCAGCACTATCCACATTAGGGAAAGTGTTAGTTCTACTGTATTCTATATGTTTAGACCATATCAGGAATACTATATATAATTGAGTACCAGAAAAACAACCACAGTTAGAACAGTAAAAAACCCAGAAGTTATATCATTCAAGGAATTACTAATTAAAAATGGATGTTGAAAAGATTAGTAATGGGCTAGAATTACTGTATTTTACTAGCACTGATTCCCACACTTGGCTGATCAAAATCTCTCAGGGCACTTTTTGTAAGTACAGCCTATGGACACTCATTATTACAAGAGATTCTGATTTAGAAAGTCTTAGTGAGGACCCAGGAATCTAGTAATCCTCTAGGCAAGAATTAGGGTCCATGGGGACAAGTTCCAGAAAGGAAGATTTCTTTTCTCAGCACAGTTAAGGGCTTGAAAACATTCAGAACATTCCAGAAACAAAATGGTTTCCTTGCAAAGTAATGAGATTCCTATTTCTGGATATATGTCTAAGCAGAAGGCAGACAGCCACATGTCATGGACACTTTACAGAATATATGAATGTGAAAATGAAAAAGAGTATTTAATAAATTACTGGTGAGTAAACAACCAGACACAAGAACACCATTATGCAATTTTAACTACATATAGTAAATGTTCTTTCTCCATGAGAATAATATAACCATGAAGTTCTGATTCTTATTACATATCATAGTCATTTCAATCAGACTGCAAACATTTTTGCTTTACTGAGACAAACGCCGTAAAATGAAATATAAAGTTTCAATCTAGCCAGAGTTCAGAGAACTTAGATTTTTATTGTTAAATAAATAATAAACATAGCTTTAAAAGACAGCACTAAACTTTCTGTTAAACTGTGATGATACTGCTATATGGAAGAAAGAAGACAGGAAGAGGACTCTTAGGCCAGACAGAATTCTGATCATTCATAGTACTGTAAATCACCTCTACATAGGATATTTAAATTGTCCCATAAAGCTGTAATAATAATCACTCCAAACAGGAATAACAAGATACTGTGTTTACAATTTCCCTATCATTCTGCATTTATTATATAAAACTTTCATGTTAAGTAACAATGTTATAACAAGTTATCACAACCAGCTATTTAAGAATAACAGAAACAAGAAAAACAGAGTGAGAATATAAACGGTGTAGAGCTCCATTTGGTCTAGAGTTGGGTGGTCAAATGACTTTTCTTATGTGTTTGATAGATAAAAAGCTAGTCTCACGTATCCAAGTTGGTACAGGTCATCAGGTGTTTGGGCCCTCTAAAACAGGACTATCATCAAAGATTGGGTGGTTTAATTGGTAACAAAAGAGTTCCTTCTGGTGGCTAAATGACAGATACAAACACCTGCAAGGAAACACCAGGCAGATCTCTAAAATAAATTCACATATGACCTGGACAACGCTACTGTTATTCTTGTACCAATGTAAAGGTACACAATCAAAAACATCTTCCTCCTACATAATGAAAGACTATTCTAAAACTATGATTTTGGGAGAGGTCAGTGAAAAATACCCATATTACCCAATTTAAACTTCTACTGCCCTAAGAGAGGCTAAGGACTCCAGTTAAGGAATTTTCATACTAATAATTTAAATACCGAATTAACATTAAAGAAAGTTATTTGCAAAACTAAGTACACCCATCTCTGAACTCATCTGTTCTGAGCTCCTACAAGCTGTTTAAGAAAAAAAGTGGTGGGGGCAGGAAGTAGTTTGGACTATATAATCTAAAGTGTCTTGCCACTCTAATTTATCTTTTCATGCCTGTTTGTGACTACCAGTTCCATGGAGATAAGAGAAATCAGTTAAGAAACACCCAACATCTACTATTTCCAATCTTGAAAACAAAAATCACTGTTACAAACTTCTGTTCACTGATTTAAAAAAAACAAACAAACACAACTTTCAAAACAGCAAGTTAGAAAGGAAGAAACCTCGCCGTCTGCCTATCCTGTAAAATATCTGGTTAGTACCTACACCAGTGGCAACATCCACAGATTTCAACCTGCTACCAGTACAGGCTTGATGCTATTAATAGAGAAGACGAGGAAGAAACAAAAAACAACATTAGAATTAGATGTTTTACACATTAACCCATTTAACCTCACAGAAACACCGCAGTTAAGTACTAGCATTCGCAATTTATCAGTGAGAAAACTAAGGCACAGACAGCTTCAGTTACTAGTCTAAGGTCAGAGCTAGGAGGTCACAGCACTGAGACAAGAACACAGGTAGTGTGATTCCAAAGTCCATCTCAGGACCACAAGCTGGGCTGCCCTCCCACCAACACATCATCTGCCACTCTCCCTCCTGAGATAACACACCCACACTCTCCAGCCAAGTGCACATGTTTTATTCTTGAACAGTTTATTCCCTAAATCCCATCTATCTGTTCCTCCTACTTAGATAAACAAGACTGGATAAAGCAGGAGGGAAATCGTTCTCCTCTAAAACTTAACTCTAAATTGCTACCCTAATTAACTCTCTCTGAGCCTCATCCACCTTCCAGGAGAAACACAGATATCCAAGTATCACATAAAATTTTAAAAAATTCCTCAAACTTTCTAACCATCCAGACCAAAAAGAAAGAGACAGAAGAAACAGAAAGAGAAGAGGGAGGAGGGAGGAGAAAAAGGGAAAAGGAAGTGAAGGAAGAGAGGCAAAGGGGCAGAGAAGGACAGAACCCCCAAATCTCCCTTCATCATTTTAAAATCCCTACACTTCTATGAAGTAGTCTTTTTGTTGTTGTTGTTGTTGTTACAGATTTTATTTATTTATTTGACAGAGAGAGCACAAGCAGGGGGAGCAGCAGGCCAAGCAGGGAGCCCCATGCGGGGCTCAATCCCAGAACCGTGGGATCATTACCTGAGCCAGAGGCAGATGCTTAACCAATGGAGCCACTCAGGCGCCCCTATTACCGAATTAGTCTTATTCCAAAATCCAACTCCAAGGCTCTTCTGGGGAGGAAAGAGGGTCACCGTCCCCAGTTTCTACTTTCCAAGACGGGGTATTACCCTCTTTCCTCCCAACATTTTTACTTTGGTGGGAGAATCTTCCCTGGTGTGAATAAGGATGGAAGTCCCTCTCTGGGAAGACTGGTGAGGGAAGAATAAGACCAGCTCAAATAGGACTGATCAATGAAATAACAAGGAGCACAGCCCCTCAAAGGATCTGTGAAGAACTAGTCTTTTTAAATCTCCAATCTGTTTCAGACTAATGCTTTTAACAAAAATACAACAAAAATATTATCAGAAAGGTTAATTTTAAAACTATATAAAATACAGGGCCCCAATTATCAACAGGTTTGAAATTATTGGGTCAAACCGATAAAAGAATTTCTAAAAACTTACTCTCAATTTCTAACTTACACGATCACAAACTCACAACTCCATGGACAACACTTTGAATAACACTGTATTAGAACATCAAAGACCACTTTCCGTGCCCTAAATATCATATTTGAAAGAGCTAAAAAACTTAGAAATTTAGAAAAATCGGTGTGTGTGGGTAGCTCAGTCAGTTAAGCCTCTGACCCATGATTTTGGCTCAGGTTATGATCTCATGGGTTCTGGGACTGAGGCCCACATTTGCTCCCTGCCTCAGCAGGGAGTCAGCTTAGGATTCTCCCTCTCCTTCTGCCCCTCCCCCCCACGTGTATGTGGGGGGTGGGGGGGTGTGCACACGTGCACGCACGCTCTCTCACACACTCTCTAAATAAATACATATTTTTTTAATTTAGAAAAATATTTTTTTTCTAAGTGTCAACAGGAATTATCAGAAGGGATAAGACACCGTGATTACGGACAACTTCTAAAAGTTTCTTCCTCATACTCCGTATTTTAAAAATTTGAAGTAAATAAAATTTTAAAAAACAAATATTGTGGCGCCTGGGTGGCTCAGTCTGTTAAGTGGCTGCCTTTGGCTCAGGTCATGACCTCAGGGTCCTGGGATGAGCCCAGTGTGGAATTCCCTGCTCAGCGGGGAGTCTGCTTCTCCTCCCTCTACCCACCGTCCTCATGCTCTTTGTCTCAAATCAATAAAAAAATAATAATAAAATTTAAAAATTAAAAAACAAATATCACTTCAATTGCTATAGTTTATCTTTTGGCATATAAAAATGCCTGAATATGCAAAACATCTTTTCTGCCTTTTAATCTCTTTATACTTTCTTATATTCTCCTTCCTTTCTTTTACACAACCTTCAATTTCCCAGTATAAAAAAAAAAATGCAGAACTTATATAAAATTTCCTGAGGGTGGATATTATGGGTATCGATCCCCTAGTTTGGAAGATCTATTAAAATGTTTACTGTGTTTACACATGTTCCTTTGGCTAAAAATTAATAAAAGAATTCACAGACGTCAATAAAATTCACAGCTTCTCAAATATTCTTAAAAGGCTTTAGATGCTCTGAAAGAAGCTGCTTTTGCTGTGAGGCACAGTAACTTATTCAGAAAAAAAATTATACTTTGAGTTATTTAGGTATGAACAGTCACCACTATCAAAGTAGTATCATTTTTAGATTCTCTACTATGGACAAAGTGTTTATATTAAAAGAGTTTGCCCCACAAAAGCAAATACATACACTTCTGAAAAGTATATAGTCATTAACAAAATGAATAGTAAAAATCATATGATCATCACAATAGATGCAGAAAAGGCATTTGACAAAACTGAATATTCATTTATGATAACTCTCAAAAAAGTGAGTATACAGAGAACGTACCTCAACATAACAAAAGCCATCTATGACAAGCCTACAGCTAACATTACACTCAATGGTAAATAGCTGAAAACCTTTCCTCTAAAATCAGGAACAATACAAAGATGCCCATTCTCACCACTTTTATTCAATATAGTACTGGAAGTCCTAGCCAGAGCAATTATGCAAGAAAAATAAATAAATGAATGAATGAATGAATAAATAAATAAATGGCATTTAAATTGGAAAGAAAGCAATAAAACTGTCACTATTTGCAGATGACATGATATTATATATAGAAAACACTAAAGATACCATCAAAAAAGTCTTAGAATACAAGAATTCTGTAAAGTTGCAGGATACAAAATCAATGCACAAACATCTAATGCACTTCTATACACAAATAATGAACCAGGAAGAGATATAAAGAAAACAATCCCTTTTACAAGTGGGGTGGGAGGAGGGGTTAGCCTGGTGATGGGTATTAAAGAGGGCACGTTCTGCGTGGAGCACTGGGTGTTATGCACAAACAATGAATCATGGAACACTACATCTAAAACTAATGATGTAATGTATGGGGATTAACATAACAATAAAAAAATTTTAAAAAATACATTTATATGAAAAGGAGAATACACACAAGAATAAATCAACCAATATTGGTGAAAGACCTATATATTGAAAACTACAAGACACTGATGAAAGAAAAGAAAAAGAAGACAAATAAAAGGAAGGATATTCTGGTATCTACAGGTATCAATTCAATGCAATCTCTACCAAAATTCTAATGACATTTCTCAAAGAAATAATCCTAAAAAATGGATTCTAAAATTTGTATAGAACCACCAAAAAAAAAAAAAAATCTTGAGGTAGAAGAATAAAGCTGGAGGCATCACACTTCCTGATTTCAAACAATATTACAACGCCATAGTAATTAAAACAATATGGTTATTGGCATTAAAACAGACACACAAATCAATAGAACAGAACAGAGAGCCTAGAAATAAACCCACACATATGACAAAGGAACCAAGAATATACAATGGGGAAGATAGTCTCTTCAATAAATAGTATTGAGAAAACTGGACAGCCACATACAAAAGAATAAAACCTACAACATACACCAAAATTAACTCAAAATGGATTAAGGACTTGAATATAAGACTAACACCATAAAATCCTAGAGGAAAACATAGGCAATAAGCCCCTTGACATAGGCCTTGGTGATAATTTTCTTTAAAACCTAACACCAAAAGCAAAAGCAACAGAAACAAAGATACACAGGACTGTATCATACCATAGAGCTTCTGAAGCACCGGAAAGGAAACCATCAACAAAATGAAAAGGTAACCTACTGAATGGGAGAAAATATTTGCAAATCATATATCTGATAAGGTGCTAATAATATATAAAGAATTCCCACAACTGAATAGCAAAAAAACAAAACAATCCAATTAAATCCATGACAGATGATCTGAATAGACATTTTTCCAAAGAATACATACAGATGGCCAGAGGTACATGAAAGATGTTCAACATCATTAATCATAGGGAAATACAAATCAAAACAACAATGAGACATCACCTCACACCTGTTAGAATGGCTATTATCAAAAAGGCAAGAAGTTAAGTATTAACAAGGATGTGGAGAAAAAGGAACCCTCATGCACTATTAGTGGGAATATAAACTGGTGAAGTCACTATGGAAAACAGTATGGAGGTTCTTCAAAAAGTTAAAAATAAAACTACCATATGATCCAGCAATTCTACTTCTGAGTATTTATCTGAAAAAAACAAAAACACTAACTCGAAAAGATGTATGCACCCCCATGTTCACTGCATTATTTACAATGGCCAAGATATAGAAATAACCTAAGCATTGATCAATGAGTAAATGAACAAGAAATTGTATATATACATGTATACAAATATATATACAGTTGACCCTTGGACAATACTGGGGATAGGGGTGCTGACCCCCTGCACAGTTGAAAATGTACATCTAACTTTTGACTCCCCAAAACCTAACTATTAATAAGCCTACTACTGATCAAAAGCCTTACTGATAATAAAGTCGATTGACATATATTTTGTATGCTATATGTGTTACATACTGTATTCTTAAACTAAGCTAGAGAAAATAAAATGTTAAGAAAATAATAAGAGAAAATACATTTACAATACTATACTGTAAAAAATACACATATAAATGGACCTGTGCACTTCAAACCTTCCTTGTTCAAGGGTCAATTGTATAATGTAATATTATCCAGCCATAATAAAGAATGAAATCTTGCCATTTGCAAGAGCAAGATGGACCTCAAGGGCATTATGTTAAGTGAAACAAAAGTCAGACAGAGAAAAATAAATACCATATGAAAGCTCTCTTATATGTGGAATCTAAAAAACAAAAACAAAGAAAAAACAAACAAGCTCATATATATAGAGGATAGTTTGGTGACTGCCAGAGGGGGAGTGGGGTTGGACAAATGAATGAACTATTTTCTTTTTCTTTTTTTTAAGTTTCAATAAATTGCTAAAAACAAAACAAAACAAAACTATGGGGAAAGTTTCTTCTCCCTATATTTATACGATTAATGGCTTACACCTATGGTTTGAGCTATCTGCTAAATGAGATTAAAATATCACACAATTATAATTATGAAGTCACATAATGAAGTGAAAACAGCTTTAATCAAAAACATAATTACTTTGTGAAGAGCCACACATTACGGATTGAAAAATCTATTTCTAAACATAGCTGAAAGAGGGGAAAAAAACTTAAAATGTTACATATTACTCAGATACCCTCCCTCCTACTTCAGTTTCCCCTTCCTCTTATGAAGGATGCATGCATATACTCATTCATTCTGTACCTATCTATTAAATGCCAAGAAGGCAATGAGAAATTGGCAATAAACAGTGAAGAAGAAAAATGCAGGCTCTGCTTCTGTTAAGTTAGTATAGAAAGTCAACAGACTAAATAATTAGCAAAATTACAGTACTTAAATACAATTCTCATAAATAATACCTTTTTAAAATTCCAGGTATAAGGTGTAAAAAAAAAAAAGGGGGGGGGTATCTCACCCAGTCTAGGAGTCAAGCAGGTGACTCAGAAAGACCAAGTGTTAGCCAAGCAGAAAGAATTTCAAAAAGATAGAATGTGTGAAGTTCCTGAGCTGGGAATACATAGTTACAATAGCAATATATATATATAAGTCAAGGAAATATATGAAAACACAAAAGCACCTCTGTTACATGTATTTAATTTTCATTTTTAGCCATGAGCAAAAGACTCCCAGGGGTGCCCAAATTTTAAATTTAGCCATTGAATTTGAATAAGAAATAAATGTAACACTAATATTTTTCTGCAGGTACAATCCAACGAGCCTGCTTTTTAAAGCACACACATTTGGTTTCTCAATGCTTAGCCCTGACCTCAAAGCCCAGGTCACTCCTCATTTGGATTACTGGCTGAACATCCAGGTTTAGCTAAGCAGTAGCAAAATAACTCTTAGTTCTCCAAGAAGGATTCTCTAATAACATATAACCATGTAATTTTTCCTCTCAGGCTAACGAACCAAGTTCTATCTCCCTCACAGCATGAAGCTAAACTTCAGTCTGTCTGGCAATCTCAAAGTGAAAAGTGCTGGTGGCTAACAGTGGTCCCAAACCTTATGATTTGAAACTGGAGAATGGCACACTAGATATACATTCTTCTAATGTTGCAACAGTTAACACAAAACAGATTCCCATTTTATTAAATTAAGCTCTTTCGTGATCTCTTCATAAATTTTTATGATGATGTATAGACAAGCCACACTACAAATAAGCTTTAAGCCTGAACTCCAGAATTCATTAAGATATTTCCTAAGAGGGACATTAAGCACAGTCAATTTACCTTTCCAAAATGAATTTTGCTTCATACAACCAATAACCATATTTCTATCATGATCATATCATGTTGTATACAGCTCACTGGGTATAAGTTGTTCCTCTACTTTCTTTTTTTACCTCTATTAAAACACTGATATTGGGCGCCTGGGTGGCTCAGTCGTTAAGTGTCTGCCTTCGGCTCAGGTCATGATCCCAGGGCCCTGGGATCGAGCCCCACATTGGGCTCCCTGCTCCACGGGAAGCCTGCTTCTCCCTCTCCCACTCCCATGCTTGTGTTCCCTCTCTCACTGTGTTTCTGTCAAATAAATAAATAAAATCTTTAAAACAAAAAACAAAAAACAAAAAAACAAAAAAACACTGATATTAAGTGTCTGAATTATTATTTTCACATCTTTAAATAAAAGGCAGTCATTACTAGGATAAAAAAATCAATTATCTTCTCAATTTTAAAATACTAAGCAGAAAGATTTTATTGACAGTAAATAAATTATTAATACATGCCCTCATAATCCTCAGCAATATCACTAGAAACACAAAACATCACAAGAAAGTGTTAATTCATTTAATTCATTGACAATGCCTTCCTTTGAGAGAAATAATACATATGATAAAGAATCATACTTATAAAACAGTCTTAAAAAAAAAAAAAAAAAGAAAGAACCCTAAACCAGAGTACAGTCTTAAGCAAATCTTAAATCACAATTCACTCATTTGGTATGAGCTTGATGCTGGACATAAATCTTCTGAAATCAGAAACTCAAACTTAATGCCTTTTTATTTATAATCATCAATGAAAATTTACTGAGGAACTACATCATAATAACACATATAATTTTAGATAAATTTGATTTTTCTGGAATTGGATTTATAGGCTGATACCTATTTTTGCTCTAGTTTTAGGACTAAATCAAATGGAACCTGAAATTGGCAATGAGTGGCCAGTTGGTTTCTCCTTCATTAGGTCAAGTGTGTTATCTGGCAAGCTATCAGTCCAAACATGTTCTGGTTATCAGTGTGCTGGCCAAAGCAGCCCCTAAATAATTCAACTTGCTGCATTAGCGCTGTTCAAGTTGCAAAAATAAAACATTTCCCCAGACTGTACTTGGAAAACAGCTTGTACTGATCTTCATAAAAATGTCCTCTTACATATTCATCAATTCAGTAACACTTGCATAAGAATTCAATTACTGGCAATAGAATAGTCATTCCCATTTTTACCTACAAAGCACATAATACATTTACTTAATAATTTCAATTTAACATTCAAAAGATTCTAAGTTTTTTAAACTTCCTAGACAGTTAGTTACATGGAAATTATGTTTTCACTGCTTGATGGATAAATCTGTAAAATTAGAAAAAATGGACAAATAAGTACAATACTAAACCTTTTCTTAAAAAATAACTAAGCTCCATTTTAATTTTTGCCATGGTACCTAGCAGAAGATGTTGTTGAGGTCAATTTATAACACCACCTTACTTAAATCATATTTACAGGTTACTATAACTTAATGGAAAATCTTAAGAAAAATCTTCAGCTGATGTTTAACCAAATATTTTACCCTGTATTCCTATACAGTAAAACAAGACCATGTTTATACAGTTATGTCATTTGAGATAATAAAATTCTGAACCAAACAAAAAATTATTTAAATATATATGTGTTATTTCAAACACTAATAGGATCTTTAGTGTAATGCTAGTAGTTAGGGATATATCATATCAACAAGCTTTTCTAGTTGAATACAGCATTAACATTAAAGATATACAATAGAATATAATAGACAAGAAACCTGATTTGATCCAAGCATAATTCAATTCTTCAATATTGAGGAAAACCACTTAATTATGCCACGCACAGTGGTAGGTTTTGGAATTCAAAGACAAATATATAAAATGTAGTATACACCTAGAATAAACTTATACTCCAGGGTTGAAATTGAGAAAGATTTCACTGAAGAGGGCCACTGATTTCAGCCTTAGAAGATATATGGGAATTTCCAGGTATACAGAACAGAAAAGCACAAGGAAATGTAGCTATAAAAGCCTTAACAATATATAAGAAACATGTATCAAAGGGAGAAAAAAGCTACAAAGACCAGGAGACATGAAAGTTAGTCAAGAAATAATGTGACCTAATCAAGATCCTCTGTAGAATGAGAAGGCAGATTACAATATTCTTTGGAAAATGCGTACTTCTTTTTTTTTAAAAGATTTTATTTATTTGAGAGAGAAAGAGAGAGAGAGCATGAGAGGGGAGACAGTCTGAAGGAGAAGCAGGCTCCCTACTAAGCAGGGAGCCCGATGTGGGGCTGGATCCTGGGATTCCAGGATCATGACCTGAGCCGAAGGCAGTCGCTTAACCAACTGAGCCACCCAGCTATGCCCGGAAAATGCATACTTCTAGAGGTTTCTCTGACCCTCTCAAATGGTCCCAGTGTTGGAGTATAACCTTTCTTGAGGGCAATTTGGCTATAATCATCAAAAACCTTAAAAATATAAACTCTTGGCACTAGTAATTGGACCTCTACATACTCACTCTTAACAAGCAAGAGTACAGGATGTTTAGAAGAGCAGTTGTGTAACAGTAAATGATGATGGTATGGAGTTTAAAAAATTATAACGCGGGGCGCCTGGGTGTCTCAGTTGGTTAAGCGACTGCCTTCAGCTCAGGTGATGATCCTGGAGTCCCGGGATCGAGTCCCGCATCGGGCTCCTTGCTTGGCGGGGAGTCTGTTTCTCCCTCTGACCCTCCCCCATCTCATGCTCTCTCTATCTCATTCTCTCTCTCAAATAAATAAATAGAAATCTTTAAAAATAAAAATAAAAAAATAAAAAATTATAACGCATTCATGAAATTAAATACTATTCAGTGATTGATAGGATCATGAAATTAGATCTCTTTCTACATCAATAAATATATGATCTATCTACTCAAATTTGAGTCCATGGAATATTAAGTAAAAAAGTAGGAGAAGACACACCACTAAAGAAAATACACAGCAAAATGGCAAGTGAAAGATGCTCAATCAATTATAAGATGAATAGGTTCTAGAGATCTAAATACACCATAATGACTTCAGTTAACAATACTGTATGATATCTTTGAAATCTGCTAAGAAAGTAGATCTTAAATGTTTTCACCACACACACACACAAAAAACTGTTACATGGAGTGACGTTAATTAACTTTATTGTGGTGACCCTTTCACAATATATACATGGATACTTAGTATATGTTGCACACCTTACACTTATGCAATATTATGTCAATTATTTCTCAGTAAAGCTGGATAAGAATTATAACTAAAAAAGAAAAAGAGAAAGATGTTCAACATCATTAGGAATTTGGGAAATTAAAAGCAAAAGGGGGGTTTTCTACAACTGACTAGCCACATGAAAAAGAAAGAAATTGGACCTCTTCCCCACACCATGCACAAAAATTAACTGAAATCAATCAATTTAATGTATTAGCTACAACTATAAAGCTCTCACAAGAAAATGTAGGAGTAAATCTTCAAGACTTTGAGTGGGCAAAACCTTTTTAGATGACACCTAAAGCATAAACAACAAAGGAAAAAACAGATAAACTGAACTTCATCAAAATTAAAAACTTTTATGTTTCAAAGGATAAGTGAAAAGACAACCCACAGAATGGGAAAAAATATTTGCAAATCATATATGTGATAAGGGACTTGACTCCAGAATGAATGTTTTTTAAAAAGTCTTACTACTCAATAATAAAAAGATAAATATCCCACTTTTTTAAAATGAATAAAGGATCTGAGGAGACATTTCTCCGAAGAAGATATACAAATATCCAATAAGCACATAAAATGATGCTCAACAGGAGTAGCCATCAGGAAAATGCAACAATGATACCACTTCAGATTCACTAAGATGACTATAGACAACAAGTGTTGGCAAGAATGTGGAGAAAACAGAACCCTCCTAACACTGCTGATGGGAATTAAAATGGTACAGCCACTTTGGAAAACAGTCTCACAAGTTCCTCAAATGTTTAACATAAAATTACCATATGACCCAGTAATTCTACTCACAGATATTTATCCAAAGCAATAAAAACATATTTACATGCAAAAACTTGTACATGAATGCTTGCAGCATTGATTTAACTGGCATCTAGCATTTGCACTTTGGACAAGAAACTTTATCCTCTTCCAAGCTTGAGTTATTCAGTTATTTGATTAAATAATTTTCCTTGCATAATTTCTGAACTCTGACATTATTTTAGTAATAAATCATAAATAAATCATATTTTCAAGCTAGAAAATACATATAGAAGATTCTGCTTCATAAATCCAATTTGGCTCTATTATCTCTTAACCACTGTAAAATGGGAAAAAAAGCAATGCTTAAAACTAAGTAGCTCTTCTGGAATTAGTTCACAATCTTAGCTGGAAAAAAAGTGTATCAGTAATGACAATTATGTAATTATTTTAAAAGGACCACTTTTAAAAGTAGGTTAAAGATCTCTATCTTATTATAAATATGATATTCCTTCCTCTATCTGATTCTGGCACAAGAAACATCTAACTTAAATGAGGTGGAGAAGATGAAATGGACATTCATCTTACTGATGCTATGAAAAAATAAGGCACAGTTTACATGTCTCAGTTGTAAAGGTTATGAACCTTAGTTGTCACTGAAAACTTCCGAAAGCATAAAGAAAAAGCAATGTAATATGCAAGTGATGTGTTCAGCAAGTCAGCCAGACACCAAAGATACATTCTAAAGAGATCATTCAATATTGATTTGTTCTCAGTCCAAAAAGAAAAGGAAATTATTCCAATATTTAAATATGAACTAGCAATAGTAAAAGATTCTATAATATGATAAGATTAACTCTAAAATACTAGATAAAAATAATCAATGTCAGAGTTCAGAAGTTATGCGAGGAAAATTATTTAATCAAATACCCGAATAGGTCAAGAGCCTGGAAGAGGGTAAAGTTTCTTGCCTTAAGTGCAAATGCTAGATGCTAGTTAAATCAATCCTGTCAGCAGCCAGAATCAATTTCTGGCTTTTGTTCTGAAGTAGGTGATGATCACTGCATTTTTTTCCACAACAAAAAAAATGGCCACACCCTTAAACCAATATATGAAGGATCTCTTTAGTGAACACAAACAAGGTTCACACTAGCATGTAAAAATTCCCACTGGGAACAGATAAATGGTATTTTATAACAGAAATGGAGAATAAAAAACTTCTGATAGATGAAGTTCTATAAAAAGCAACGGCACACAGTCATTTAATATTACAGTAAAAAATTCATATTCACATAGAGTACAAAAAAAATCAGTCATAGAACTGAAAGGTATATTAAGAACCCACTCCTACCTTCTTCTGGGTAGAACCCAAATTACTTCACTGAATTACTTAACACTGCAACATTGCTATTTATTAAAAAGTAGTCTACGAGACAGGTAGTCTGAAGAATCATTTACCTTCTTGAATCATGATTAACTGACTAGCCACATTTTTTTAACCCTAAATTAGTTTCTCCTGCCACTTGCACAATTATTAGAAACACTGACTTATTTTAATATCAGCCTACATAAAATTATAAATATCAAACTAAAGAGAAATTTTAGAAAGATAATACATGCAATATCCAAAATAAATTAATTTTGACCATCTACTCATTTGAGTTATCTCATCAATTCTTCATCTACTGTTGTATGGTAGGATGTAATCAAGAATTTTAAGGGGGCAACTGGGTGGCTCAATGGGTTAATCATCTGACTCTTGATTTCGGCTCAGGTCATGATCTCAGGGTGGTGAGATGGAGCCTCATGTTGGCTCCGTGGTGGGCATCAAGCCGGCCTAAGATTCTCTCTCCCTCTGCCCCTACCCCCTCTAAAAAAAAAGCTTTTAAGTACCATGAATAAATAAATACAGCCTATGGAGTTATAATTGTAGCTATTTTACTTATAAATATTTAAATAATATTTAAAATTTTTAAAATTTTAAAAAATTTTAAAAATAAAAAATATTTAAAATTTTTTTGTTGAGGTTACATTTTGAGAAAAATTTAACTGAATTTAAAGCATATTTGCAAATGTCAAGGTTTCAAAGATTTAAAATATAATCTAAAATCATTTGAATATTATTTTACACAGAATCAAGTATATAGAAAAATATTCATAAGGAGTATTTATAATATTTTAGTCACTCTTAACAGATGTTTAGGTAATTTTCAAATTGTTTAATTTTAGTTAATTAAAATTTGCATATAACTCATAACACTCATTAGTCAGATTACCCACACTTTGTATTTGATATTTTTATTATTAACAGCCACATAAAGATTATGTATTGGTCAAAAAAATAGATAAGCATTCATTTTTTAAAAACCCTCTAGATAAAAAGAGTAATTACAAAGTCAATAATGTAAATTATGTACATTGATGATAAATGCCTATATATACTGACCTGGAAAGATAACAATGATAAGTGTATAAAGAAAGAAAAGAAAGTTCAGAACAACATGTATTTGTGAGGGACAGTGGTATATATCATAGCATAGAAATGATAAGTAAAAAGCTGGAAAGATTATATCTGACAAGAAGGGAGGCTGGAAGAGGCTGAGGAAATTTTACTTTAAATTTTGTATACTTTATATTATTTGAATATTTTACAAGCATTGAACTTTAATTTTTAGATAAAAATATCTATTTGTTTTAAAAGATGTTACCGGATATGAGTCAATATTCTTGACATTCTACATCTAATTCATAAGGATTATAGTATAACCAAAACCACAAAAGCAACCAATTTTAACTACCTGACAGTCAAACTCTAGAATGACTTCCTCATTTATATGACATTTATCACCCATATACAAGTATCTATCTGAAGTATGTATAATATACATGTGTATGCATTCATAGGAACTGCATGTAGTGTAACTTAAGATGATCAAATATTCCCAATCAGACTGTGAAGTTCTAGAACCAGGGACAGAGTGTCCCAGATTGATGTATGTCTGGTTCACAGCTGCTTGGATAATTTGTCTCAGTCATCTATTCTATGCCCTCCTGACTAAAAAGAGCCCACATACTGAGCCTGAAGGACTGCCAAATCTTCTAGAGCTACTTGTATTTCATCAACAGAAGATAACACACCTTTATGACCATTCCAAAAGGGACATCTTCTGAAATGCCTCTCAGTGGGTGGTATACAAAATAATCCTTCCTGAAAAATTACTTTCCCATAAAAGGAGATGAACTGTACTCACTGTTTACTTCACTTCCTTAGTACTCTTATTCCACCTTAACTCACGGAGAAATAATGCCCTTAAGGCAAAAGCTTTATGGCATCTGCTTTAATAAAGGGCAAGGCATTTTATGATGACTAAAACAGCCCAATAAAGGAAGTGTGAGGGGAAAGCAAAACACATGCTCAACTAGGAGACCTCAAAAACAAGTACTAACTAAATTGACATTGGCATTGCTGAAAAACTGACTCAAAAAGTAAGAATACTTTAAAATGTGTAAGTGTTCTATTTCAAAGATGTATAGATTAGGGTCATAAAAAGGGTTGTTTGCCTGTGTATTTCACTTGGAAGTGGAATTTTTGTACCAAAAAAATAACGAGATATTTATTTTAAGACTGCTGATAGTGTGCATTTAATGGCAAAGATATGATTTAGAAGTGACACCACATTTTTCAAAACTATTTAAAGGTAAAAGCAAGCTATTTCAAGGATAGCACTGACTGTTTTTTTCTATCTTAAAAATTATATTTCCAGTGCTTAAAGGGCAGAATAAACATCTCTTCCTCTAAGGCAGGGAGAGAAATTATATTTCCATTTCTAAAGGACTTTGGGAAAGGATGACTAAAAAATCAACATCTATGAAAGGTAAGAAAAAAGTTTTCCCCAATAAAATGAAGGAAATAGGAATTTCTGAAAAACCTGAATGAATATATATCTTGCAAGTCAGATAAGCACCATTAATGGGAAAAACAGCTCCCTGACTCTTCGAAGGTAAAAAAAAAAAAAGTTCCAAGAATAATATCAATTACTCCAAGACAAAGTACTTTTATCAAACATCAAACAACCGAAAAGTTGATTTCACACACAGAACCATCATTCAGCAAGCTAAAAATGTATCAGCATCAACAATGAATGCCTGTAATGAAGGAGGCACTCAACAAAAGGAACAGGTTAATTCAGCATCTTAATACAAACACCCAACTTGAGGGACTTGGGTAGAAGGGTGGAGGAATCTAGGAAGGCTGAAAAGTTTTATTTCTCAAGTATTTGTGTCCTTGAATCACTTGCATCACTTGTTAAAAACACAGACTCCCACTTTCTACTGTAGATTCTAATTCAGTAAGTCTTGAGTGAGGCACAGGAATGTGTATTTTTATTAAGAGCACCAGATAATTCTAATACAGTTAGGCCAAGAAACACCATTCCAGAGACTCCCCTACACCACATGAAGTTTCTTAAGGAAGCACCCACAACTCATTTGCAAAGCAACCAAAGGAAAGCCTAATACTCCCACCCCACCGTTGCAATGACCCGCGCATTATGCACAGTCAATAAAGCAATTCCTGAACACTTGCAGCATGGGACCAGTAAACACAATGGAGTCTCCATTCCTAATGAATTTTTTTAAGGGAGCACAGGCAAGCTAAAATCAGCAAGGAGAAACAGCGACTTTTTAGATTTGTGCCATATGTTTTAGTGACTATCTTTTTTTTTAGAAAGCTGCAAACAGGACACAGAAAACAAACTGCAGGAATTTATCTGGATCCAAAGTTTTCTTCAACTTACTGTTCAGGAAGGTAACCACATGATTTTTGATGATATATCTATCATATTCAAATTACACTGAAATTATACTGTTTTTTGATAACCTCTCCATCCCAGCTGGTCAAGTTCTACAAGGCTGAAGTTCATTGCCAAAATGTGTATCTGGGAGGTACTACAGCTTTTAGTAACAAAGACGCTGGTGTGAGATATGTTTCTTATGTAGTGAAGTTAGGATTATAATCAGCTGCACATACCAGAAAGTCCTTCTACGTTGGTTTTATTTTATTCTTTTAAAGATTTTATTTATTTGAGAGAGAAGAGAGAGAGCGCGTGCACGCATGAAAGAGCACACCAGGGGTGGGCAGGGAGAAGGAGGCTGCCTGCTGGGCAGGGAGCCCAACCCGGGGCTCGATCCCAGGCTCCTGGGATCATGACCTGAGCCAAAGGCAGACACTTTGACTGAGCCACCCAGGCGCCCCTCTACAGTGGTTTTAATAAAAAAGAAATTCTTTTCTTCATGCAAAGGTGGCCAGTCCAAGGCAGCTCTGCAATGACATCACTGCCCCAGGTTCTTTCATCCTTTCTCCTCAGTCACCCACATACATAGATTTCATCTACTTTTTTTGGTCACAAGTGGGAGAAAGTCCAAGCACTAGGTTCAGTTCCCTGACAAAGAGGAGGAGGACCCAACTCAGGGAAACAGAAATATAACCTAGCAGACATCCTCTTAGACTGCACTGCAATGAGTCTACAAAGGCAAATCTCTTAGCTGGGCACACTGCCACCCTAAAGAAAACTGGGTACGTGTAGTAAGGAAAGAGAGGATGAAAAGTACTGGAGAGGCAAACTGCAGTGTATGTTACACAAAAATTTCTTATAAGAAAAAGCATCACAGCATTTTAGTCTATAGTGAAATTTTGGTCTAGAGAGCTTACCATGAGGTCTAACATATCAACATATCCTACTCATCAAAGATCTTTCTCTTCGCTCCTAGAGCCTTAACAATATATGTAAGTATAGCATTTTTATCTAGAGGCCACATATGAAACCTTACCTAATTTATCAAAAGCTAACTGATTCTTATCTAATAGTATCCTTTATTACTTGGTTATATTTCCAAATTAAAAAAAAAAGGTAAAGACTATTTTAAGAAAAGAAATGCTAGTACTAAGCTAGGTATTTACAGATAGTAACCCACAGTTCTGTACTAAGCAGTTGGAATATAAGAAACATAACTAATACCATGGTGGCAGAACTTAGATATATAGGATTTATCTGAGAGGTGAATCTAAGAGATCTCAAAGAAGCACTGATCCCCAGTTCTGCCTTCCTGAGCTTGAGGAGGCCTATGATAACTTCTATTGATCCTTAGTCCAGATTCATAATCTGCTGACCTTTCACCACACAGATGTGACAAAATTTATGTTTTTTAAGAGACAGAAAAGCCATTACGGGTGATACTATTCCTTAAACGTAAGGTGTATACACTAGTTCATTCACTTCAACCATTTAATTTCCCAACTATATATATATAGGCTCTGTGGATACTATATATATTACATTAGCCATGCAGTGTGTGAAACAAATGTTTTTATTTATTGAATACTCTATCACATTACTTGATGACATCGCTCTAGCACAATAATAACACATAACCAAAGAGAAAGATACTGTACTCAGAATCCTAGAATGTTAACATGACTAAACAGGTAAGCCTAAGAGAAATAAACCTGGAAACTAGCAACGATAGATGAACAGGAGAGAAATACAATTTGGCTACCGTCAGACAAGAATAGAAACTTGTACTTTGGTTCTTCTATCAAGTAACTGAGGCCCATTAGGCAGATATTCACCTTGTGACTCTGTTCTTAAAACATTAGCTTGTTTTCACTTCCACCCCTTTCCTTCATGACTCCTCCCTCCTCTTAATAGTAGAGATACACCTGGCAGGGGAATGTCTCCTTGCCCTCAGTTAAACTACTTTTATCTAGTCATCTGACAAATCACATGAGTCTTCAACAAAGCCACTCATGACAACTTACTGTCCAACAGCCTCATATGGGCATAACCTCCCAGGCCCAGACAAAAATTAGGAATGTGAGTCTTCTCCGATATATAACATCGTACAATTATAACTGATCTCTCCCCAAAACTTTCACTCTTCCATCCTCTAATAAAACATCTCCACGTTCTGCTGACATTCACTTGTTTTTTAAGTCTATTTCCCTCACATGACTGTGATCTCTTCAAAGAAATGAAATATATCTTATTCAATATTTTTGTAACCTCAAAGCCTATGAAAATCACCAAATGTGTGAAATGCACATTCCCAATTACAGAAATAGGAACTCTACATAAACCAAACTGTGTTAGAAAACACACAGGAATGACTTCTAGTTAATGTTTTATTACTTAGACTTCTACAAAAACTTTTTTTAAGGCAATGAATACTTATTTCTAAGTATTTATTAAATATTTTATTACCAAGGTGGATAAAACAACATTAATATAAACTTGCAAAAAAATTTATTTTGTATTTTTTTTCAAATTTTATATTGCTTTCACTTACACATTATCTACTTCCATTCTCAAGAAAGTTCTGTAGCAACTTATCCCAATTTATGATGAGGATGATTGTCACTTAGTGATTTGAAATAAATTATCTAAGTGTATATAACCTAGCTAATAAATAGCACTAGATCCAGAACATCTGATTTCAAATACAGTGCCTTTTCACTGTGCTATAAGACACATCTTTACATGGTTCTCAGTATTTCTTCTGACTAGCTATATGTCTCTGGGCAAGTCACATGATTTCTCTGGCTTCCCTCAGCTTCCTAGTTTGTAAAATGAGGACAGTAACTCCTTATAGAATAACATGAGATACAATGACGAATGTATGAGAATGAGCTTTGTAAGTTATTCACAGCATATTTATTCTGATATATAAACAAGGATAATCCTTATATTTAAAACCTAGTTAAATATATTGATCCACACAAAGTAATGACTTCTATTTTCCCCAAAGTTCATATATTCAAATTATTTTGTTGAAATGCCTTCTCCACATACTTTTAGAAACTAAAAAAATTATCACTGTGTTTTCTTAATTTATAATCTTCAAATTAAACTTTCCCTACAGTTAAATCCTATTCAACAAAAAGAAAAATGTTTTCAGCCATTACATCAACAAGAAACTGAAGATTTTAGTACAATCCAGAAGCAGTTTCCTGGTTTTTTCCCTTCCTCTGTAAAATTACATGTCACACGTAATGGTATTTGAACCCGAAAGACAGAAATGCTGAGCTGGCTAGACCATAATCTCAGATTGGTAACACACCTCACTAGCAGTGTGCTAGTAAAACCATACTTCACACAGAATGTACCTTGTTTTGGGAGACATGCAGGAAATTATCTAAGGTTTCAAGTTGGGCCCTCTTGGGGTCACTGATTAGATTTCAACACAGGAGGTGAGTAGAGGGAATAAGACACAGAGGCATTAATATTAAAGCATTGTTTCCTAATGTGTGGGGTTCAAGATGATTTTAGATGGTACATGGATGAAGTGTTTTATCTTAATAGTTATATTCATCTCAACAGGTATTTTAAAATATAATGAAGAACTCAAAACCATGATTCCATAAATGTGAGTAACTAGAATGAGAATAAAGCATGAATTTTGGTTTTAAAACAGGGCAAGAGTCGGGCGCCTGGGTGGCTCAGTTGGTTAAGCGATGCCTTCGGCTCAGGTCATGATCCTGGAGCCCCTGGATCGAGTCCCACATCAGGCTCCCTGCTCGGCAGGGAGTCTGCTTCTCCCTCTGACCCTCCCCCCTCTCATGTGCTCTCTCTCTCATTCTCTCTCTCTCAAATAAATAAATAAAATCTTTAAAAAAAAAAAAAAAAACAGGGCAAGAGTCATGAAAACAGTAAGCAAATAACAAATTAAGAATATGACAAAAATCAGGGCGCCTGGGTGGCTCAGTTGGTTAAGCGACTGCCTTCGGCTCAGGTCATGATCCTGGAGTCCCTGGATCGAGTCCCGCATCGGGCTTCCTGCTCGGCAGGAGTCTGCTTCTCCCTCTGACCCTCCCCCCTCTCGTGTACTCTCTCTCATTCTCGCTCTCTCAAATAAATAAATAAAATCTTTAAAAAAAAAAAAGAATATGACAAAAATCATGAACATAGTAAACAAAAGATGAATCTGAAAAGCACTTATGTTGACCCAGCACTATTTTTCTATAATAAATTTATCCCTCAAAAAAATGTTTATATGACACAAATGGCCCACTTACTTCAACAAAAAATTGTAAGAAAAAATAATCATAGAAATTATATTAAAATGGATTTAAGAAATTTCTAAACCAATCCTAAACCTAAAAAATGGACCTTACCTGGATCCTGATTCAAACAGATTGTTAAAAATAATTATTCTTATAATATAGTTATGGATGACAATCAAGAAAATGAGAATTTTGAAGAGCTAATATTGGGAAATTGTCATCAACTTTTCAGGGGTGATAAAGGCACTGTCATTATGTTTTTATTTTTATTTTTTTAAGATTTTATTTATTTGACAGAGAGATAGAGATAGTGAGAGAGAGAGAGCGAGAGAGAGAGAGAGAGAGAGCACAAGCAGGGGGAGGGGCAGGCAGAGGGACAGGGAGAAGCAGGGAGCCCAACACAGAGCTCAATCCCAGGACCCTGGGATCATGACCTGAGCTGAAGGCAGATGCTTAATTGACTGAGCCACCCAGGCACCCCTGTAATTAAGTTTTTAAAAAGAATTCTTACTGGGTGCCTTGCTCAGTGGAGCATGTGACTCTTGATCTCGGGGTTGTAAGTTTGAGCCCCATGTTGGGTGTAGAATTACTTAAAAAAAATTTTTTTTCGTTCTTTAAAAAAAAAATTCTCAGTTTTTGAAATACGTTCTAGAATATTTGGATGAAATAATACGATAGCTCGAATTTGCTTCAGAAGAATCCAGAAGTGAAGGTAGAAGTCAATTATAAGTATAGATAAAATGAAAATGACTACATGGTTGAACCACAGCGATTGATACATTGGGCTCATTATATTATTCTACTTCTATAATGTTGTAAACGTCCACATTAGAAAGTTTAAATTTGTATTAATGTTTTAAATTATTACCAGCTACACCCAAATTTAAAATTGTGACCAGAAAGGAACTGAAAACTGAAAACAAGTCTCTCACTCCAAAACTAAAAATAAGGGGCTGGTTTTTCAGAATCTTTTCTGATAAATAATGCATTTTAAATACATCTTTCCTAACCACCCTCCCTCACAACCCAATTTTTAAAAAAATGCTAAGTTACCATTCTGTTACTACACAAACATGTCATAATAACAAACACTTCATACGCAAATAAAATAAAAAGTGATGCCCTCTCTACTTATTTTCAGAGTTCCAACATCTTCATCATAAGTCGATAAACTCATCAAGAAAAAAGATAAGGAGTTAATAATTAAGTAATCAACCTTTCCTTTCTTTTGACACTCTTTTACTTCCCTACTAAACTAAGACAATGTTCCACACCACAGGTAGCAGATTAATATAATTACAGCAACTGATTTTAAAAGGCCAAGTTCAAAATACATTAGACACTCATTACTCAACACATTCTACTCCCCCACAATAAAACTAAAAAATAAAAATCATGACAGTCATTAGTGGACCTGCACATAAAAAAGCAATTAATAGAGGCGCATGCATCAATATTAAACTTGCAGCTATTTGTCAGTTAATATCAGACGGTCTTAAAATTAACCTAAATTACAACATGTCATCCAAGACTTTTTTTTTTTAAGATTTTATTTATTTATTTGATAGAAAGAGACACAGCAAGAGAGGGAACACAACAGGGGGAGCAGGAGAGGGAGAAGCAGGCTTCCCACTGAGCAGGGAACCCGATGCGGGGCTCGATCCCAAGGCCCTGGGATCATGACCTGAGCCGAAGGCAGACGCTGAATGACTGAGCCACCCAGGTGCCCCTCATCCAAGACTTTTTAAGTTAAAAAAAAAAATGAGGTGTGATGCACCTGGCTGGCTCAGTCCATAGAGCATGTGATACTTGATCTGGAGGGTTGAAAGTTCAAGACCCACATTCAATGTAGAGATTACTTAAAAATAAAATCTTAAATAAATAAAAGGAGGTGAAATGTCTTTGGATAGTCACTTCAAACATGTTTAAAAATAGAAGTACATTTTAGTCACTAAATTAAGGAATTAGCAAGGACAATAATTCAAATAAAATTTGGAATATTACTATAGGTCAATATACACCAAAATTCCCCCCCCTTTTTTTTAAGATTTTATTTATTTATTTGACAGAGAGAGAGAGACAGTGAGAGAGGGAACACAAGCAGGGGGAATGGGAGAGGGAGAAGCAGGCTTCCCGCTGAGCAGGGAGCCCAATGTGGGGCTCGATCCCAGGACCTTGGGATCATGACCTGAGCTGAAGGCAGATGCTTAATGACTGAGCCACCCAGGCGCCCCTATCCACTATTTTGTTTGTTTGTTTTTAAGTAGGCTCCCCACCCAACGTGGGGCTTGAACTCATGACCCTGAGATCAAGAGTTGCATACTCTACTGACTGAGCCAGCCAGGTGCCCCTCATGATCGTCCACTGTAATGAGACCAAAACTTGCCAGGAAATGCTTCTGAAAGTAAAACTTAAAAGGCAACTTCAAATATTTTTTGAAATTCCCTAAACAGACTGAATAATTTTCCATATTAATATGCCTTTAATAATCTTCATGTTACTTTACTGATTACCCAAAAGATACTAAAATTTCTCAATTTCCTTATGAAATTGAAAAATAAAGGTAAAGACAAAATCTTGGGAGTAAAGACAAAAATAATTTTTTGTTTCACCTTACCTTTCAAAGTGAGTATTATTGTGGAAGGGTGATGGCAATTAGTCACCACTCCATAGAAGTTATTATCACTGAACTATATATATGTAATCTGACCCCATTTCTCATTTATAATCAGTTACTCTTGCTACAAATACTAAACAACAATACTAAGAATATAAATACCAATATTTACAACTTTTTTAAACCTGAAATACTATTAAAACTTAACATCAGGCCTGAATAAAATAATATTGCAATCAGCAGACTTTTCAGATCAAAACAAAACATTTACTGTGTACCATAGTACTGTGTTCCAAAAACAAACAAAAAACAAGTTCTTATTTAATCTAAAGGCAACGTGCTTCTGTCCTATCCATTAAACTGCTACAGATTTTAATATAATTAAAATTAGTAATAAAGATTAATCTTGGGAAACAACTACCCTCAACTCTAAAATCATCTTCTACCACTCTCCCTGCTTAAGTCTATTCCAGCCACTCAAGTCTTGCTGTTCCTCAAACATGCCAAGCAAACGCTCATCTCAGGGTCTTTACTCTTTGCCCAAAATGCTCTTTCCCAAGAGCACTTCACCCAAGCCTCCATTCAAATGTCATCTTATCTGTGAGGCCTTACTTGTTCACCTTCTATAAATTAGTGACCCCCATTCAACAACCACTCCCTTTCCCTACACTCCTTTGTTTTGCCCCAATCTATTTATCACCAACTATTTTTATTTGTTTATTGTCTATTCTTCTCTCCCCTAAAATACAGGTCTGAGAGAGCACAGACTTTTTTTTCACACGGCTGTATTCTCAGTGCCTAGAACAGTGCCTGGCACATAAGAGATGTTCAATAAATATTTATGGAATAAGTAAATAAACCAATGAATGAGCAGCAATGACTTACATTCAGTTGTACAGCTAAATGTCAGATGGTTAGATCATATATTTCATAAAATGCACAGAGCTTGTAAATAGTATAATCACATACAGATCTTCTAACTTTGTCTATAGGCGGCTACATTTGGGTGAGGCACCCATCCCAGGTCCAGTTGGCTATGGCCAGAAAAGTAAGATGGCAAGGTAAGCAGCACAGAGCCCTACACAGAAAGGCTGCTGAATTGCAAAAACTCCTGGAAAGAGAGAGTACAAATGGCAGACACCTTTCTTGTGTCTTGAGTAGTCTACATTTCACCTGTGTAATCTCTAATAGTCAAATTTATCCCTCACTGGAGAAAAAACTGTCCCCAGTAGCAACTGCCTCTCACCAGAAATACAGCTTATCATGTCACTTTTAGAATTTAAAAAAAAAAGGGGCGCCTGGGTGGCTCAGTCAGTTAAGTATCTGCCTTCAGCTTGGGTCATGATCCAGGGTCCTGGGATGAAGCTGCGCATCAGGCTCCCTACTCCTGCTCAGTGGGTGGGCGGGGAATCTGCTTCTCCCTCTCCCCCTAGTCATGAGCACACCTCTCTCTCTCTCTCTAATAAATAAAATCTTTTTTAAAAAATTCATTTAACTAAATAAATTTTTAAAATCAAAAGAATTTAAAAAAAGAAAAAGTCATAGTGAATGGTAATCACAGTAGAAAGAATGTCTAATTGGAGGTATAACTAGTATCCACCCTCCTTTTAGATCTCTTTGAAAGTTTATGCAAGATCTGACAGATGGAAAGGAAATGGCCCATTCATTCAAGAAATATTTATTATGCACCTTTTATAAGATACTTCAAGAAATAATTCAAACCACGGGGGGGTGGTGTGTGTGTGCCCGTGTGTGAAGGCAGCTTCTAAAAATTTCAATATAAAAACCTTAAAAATATAAAACTTCTTCAAAAAAGAAGAGCAAAATTGAATTTTGAAGATGACATTATCAAAGAAGTGATGGATCTAGAAATATTATTTCAAAAATGGTGTCAAAACTGCTTCAACGAGATATTATTGGTATTACTATAAAGTAACTGTTTATTTAAAAATTTAATTTTTTTGTTTTGTTTTTTCATTTATTTTTTATCCTTCCAGGTCTTATTTAAATTCTAGTTAGTTAACATCTAGCATAATATTAGTTTAGGAGTAGAATTTAGTGATTCACCACTTACATATAACCCCCCAGTGCTCATCACCACAAGTGCCTTCCTTAATACCCGTCACCCATTTAGCCCATCCCCCTGCCCACCTCCCCTTAGCTTGTTCTCTATAGTTAATAGTCTTTTTCTGGTTTGCCTCCCTCTCTTTAAAGACTTTATTATTTTTAAGTAATCTCTACACCCAACATGGGGCTCAAACTTATAACCCCAAAATCAAGAGTCGCATGCTCCATCAATTAAGCCAACCAGGCACCCCATTATAAGAGAACGTTTATTATTATTAGGTAACTTTCACTAAGTACTTACTATATGCCAGGCACATTACATGTATTAATTTATTCAACTTGACAATGCTTTGATGTAAATATTTTACCCCCATTGGGCAGATGAAGAACCTGGGGTACAGTTAAGTAAACTGTCCAAATATATACATACATACATACATATATACATATGGTAAATTTAAGAGTCAGGACTCATATGCAGGCATTGTGCTTCAGAAACTGTACTTACTATAACTACAATAAACAGCATGTAGACTATTGTCCACTAAAAATATAATCTTAAACTGGTATGTTGGGAGAAAATATAAACCCTAAAAAAATCACTGTAAAAAAGGTCAATAAAAACACAATACTAGTATATTAACTTTGGTAATAAAATATTCCCAGATGTTTGACCATTCATTATTATATAATCATAATTACCTAGAGTGTTTTCTTAAGGCTAGAAATTAGTTACTATTAGGTTACTTTAAATGTTAAGTTAAAATCAAGAAAACTGCATCTAAAATTTGTTTTAGGGGTGCCTGGGTGGCTCAGTTGGTTAAGCGTCCTACTCTTGGTTTCGGCTCAGGTCAGGATCTCAGGGTCATGGGATTGAGCCCCATGTTGGGCTCACACTCAGCGTGGAGTCCGCTTGGCATTATCATTCCCTCTCCCTCTGCCCCTCCAACCCCTATGTGTGCACTCTCTCTATATATAAAATAAATAAATCTTTAAAAATATATATAAATAAATGTTTTATACTAGTGTATTATTTTATATTAATGTACTATAGGTAATTCATAAGTTGGTTATAAAGCACTATTTTGCAAATATAACCCAAAACTCACAGGAAAACTCATTCTTGCTCAAATTTACAAAAAGCTGACCTAAATATGAAGTTTGAAGTTATGTCATTTACCAAGGCATTATGATTTATTACTGCAGACTTAAACCTATATGACAGTGATGACACTTTTATCCATTACCAATGTGTTTAAGGCATGAAAATCTGAGTATACTAAAGTATCAATGGGCAGCTTCTCCTATTAGATGTTAACCCTACCCAAGGGATCTCTCTGAAAGATTCAGAAATGAAAAACATTAAATCTAATAAACTCCCTCCAGTTAAGATAATAAAAAGGTCACAAAACATAACTTTTGGCATTGGGTGCACTAACCAACCAACAGGTTAAAGCATTCTTTTTAAAAATAGACACATTTTAAAACCTTTTTCAGTTCAACATAACAGACCTAGAATAAACATCCTAACACTCACTTTATCTCTGAGGCATACTCTAACAAAAGTGTTACCAACATAATTTGTAAACAACTCCTCAGCGTGCACGCAACATTTCTGTATTAAAGTAGAAGAGATCATAACATCACAAGGAAATGAAAACAGAAGCCATCTGGGCAACAAGCTGCTTCTTAGAGTTATAAAGAAAATTTAAAAGAACACAAAACAGAACAAAAATATAATCAGCGTATAAATAACAATGAAAAAAATAATGTATATGTTGTAACCGTAAGTAACTTTTCAAAACAAACATATATTAAAATGAGTATTTTACTTCCAAATAGTCACTTTAGAAGGCTATACAGTCATTCCTTTGCTCAAAAACTGTTTTGAATTCTCTCCCAGAAACTTTTACCAAAACCAATTTACAAAACACACCAGTTTGTAGATATGGTAAAATCACAATAATAATAACCCACACTCTCTAGCTCGGCTCTAATCCAAAGGAATCAGAATCCCTCTTAAATCCGCAGGAGTTATCCCATGATTATTCCCAATGTTATTCTCCTCAGTACCTTGAACCTTGTCTCTCCTTTGGAGACTAGACCTACCTCATCCCACTCTGCTTTCCTCCTTGCTCACAGCATTGTTGCCACACTGGCACCCTTTCTATTTCTTGACCACACCAAGTTCTTTCCTGTTTCAAGGCCTCTGCACTTGCTGTTCTCTGTGCCAGCAATGCTCTTCTCCTGGCTCTTCCCATCACTGGCTTCTTACTCTTAAATCAATGTTGCCTCCTCAGTCAAAAGGGCCTTTCTTGACCACCCAATTTAAAGGTAAAGACCTTACCCCAGACACTCATCCTCTTCCCCCAATTATTCCCTAGCACATCACCTTATTAAATTACACTGCTTATTTATTTATATACTTTGAACTATCAGTCCCATTTACTAGACTATAAGGTAAACAACACGAAGGATTTTGTTCTGCTTATCTCTGTATTTTCAATACCTAGGCCAATACTGAGCACACAGCAGGTGCTCAATAATGATAATGAACAAATGACTCCATGCCCAGATGTAGGTACAGCAAATTCTTTCTGCCACTGCCACTTCTGGGTCTCCCGGGATTCTACAAATCTTAGTCTAGAAGTTCCCTGCCATGCTGACACAGGCTATGCGCTCAATGCACCTTACTGTGCTCTCTTCCTAGATCCGATCACATATATGTCCTCTCTTACTTCTAAGCTCCTTCATATATTTCATATCATGTTCCATGTGCCTTTATGTCAGAAAATAGAGACCCACCCCCTATATCCAAGGGCCAGTACACAGTAAGAGATCAATAAATATGTGCTGACTCACACCTTGTCATCTCAGGGCTCTGGCACAAGTCATTCAGGAGAAGGGCAGTGCCAGAAGATGATACCAAGAGGACATACCCTGCTCTACCAAGAATTTACCCATGTCTCATAAAAGATAACAATTAAAAATAATAATAAAATCTCCAGGGACTATGCTTGAATACACTCAATTATCTGTTTCCTGAATTCCTTCCCATGAAGTTTCTTGATCTTTCAAGCAAACAACACACACCCATACACAAACACTTGCCCCTCTCAGGCTCTCCTAACTTCCATATATGTCCATACAAGCCTGAATTCACATATGTACAAAGCATAAACCAGTTTCAGTTTTCTTTCTTTTTAAACATAAGATATACATATTGTAAAAATTTCAAACCGTACTAAAGTGTACAGAGAAAACAGTGACATTTCCATCAAGCCCGCTGCCCAGTGCAGCGTCTAAATCCTGCACTATCCAGTCACACAAAAATCAGTTTCCTGACTTAATAACTATATTTTTGCATTGGTCTTAATATATCTGAGGTGTTAGGTTCAGTTCTGAGTCACATATAAAGAGACATTTAAAACTTTTAAAAGCATATACCCAAGGGTGTGAAGAGAGGCAAACTGTCACGAGAGAAACATTTGAAGAAATGGCTTCCTACAGAATATCCACAAGACTCAAAGGGAAATACAACTCAATCACTTATCTGAAAGGCTGTTAAGTGAGAAAGGGTTATCCTTTGTTGTACATCACGCTAAAAAACAGAAGCAGAACCGCTGGGTCAAACTTACAGAAAAATTCTGATTGACACCCAGAAAGACTGTACCTTGGGAGGCAGGGGGTTATTGTATGATGTAACCTCTGGGACATTTCCTAGAAACTTAAACCTGGACTAGAATTAAAAACAAAGAAAACCAAAATGTTTCACCAGTTAATCCTATCAATTATGTATATTAACAAAACAAATCTAAGGAAACTTGATTGCAATTGCAACCCAGCTTCCCATTTGTCCTCTATTATCATTATGATCATCAGTCAATAGCTACTGAACACAAACTGGGAATTCTAGCATGATCTTGACCCATACTGTAGAGTCCCTCCCACCCCCGCCCCCGTGAGAGTGGTTCACAATTTAACAAAGTATATAACCTATTTAAATGTACTTAACTATACTGCTGTGAAACCTAATATGCAGACCAAAAATTTGTACTGTTCTCTGGTTCATGGGATTAAAAAAAACTGTAACTAGTTCTTTTTAGCATATTATCATTTGGTTTAGCAATGAGGTGTAAAATAAAACCAAGTATAGTCAAAGATTCCTAAAGAAGTCTTTGATAAATTCAACATTATTAAATCTTATAGTGTTAAAATATTTTAAGTAGTATGCCAACTTCAGGCCTCTAAATCTTCGTCACAAAGATACTTACAACATTGTAAAGAGAACTAAACCCTGATTGTCATTTATTTACAAAAAGGATTTGACCTATGGTGACTGAACTCTGAAAAAAGGGAAAAGACTGGTGGTTGGGGAAAATTAGATCGGTCACATTATTTAGTCAATGACAGTTCCCATGTAACTTAGCCTTAGTCTTTTTGCTGAAATGATCTAAGTAACAAAAGATCCATAATAAAAATGTTTTTTAAAAAGGCAAAGCCATATATGGTTCCCAAATATTTGTGTACAAAATGGAACACCAATGGTAGGTGAGAAACATCCAGTCAGCATGTGAGAATCCCTAAACATCCTGAATTCAATGTCTAGGGCCTGGAGTCTACTTTTTTTTTTTTTTTAAGATTTTTTTTAATTTATTTATGAGAGAGAGAGAGAGAGTGAGAGAGAGAGCGCAAGACGGGGTAGGGTTAGAGGGAGAAGCAGACTCCCTGCCAAGCAGGGAGCCCGATGTGGGACTCAATCCCGGGAGTCCAGGATCATGACCTGAGCCGAAGGCAGTCACTTAACCAACTGAGCCACCCAGGCGCCTGGAGTCTACATTTTTAAAATCTCTTAGGTGATTTCAATAATTGCTTTGGAAACCAGTCATATTTTTTCTTAATAATCAGTTATTCCCATCTATACAAGTCTTTTATTCTATAGCATTTATTCTCACTTTAAGAAATACACACACAAGGGTGGCTGGCTGGCTCTCTCGGTGGAACATGCAACTCTTGATCGTGGGCTTGTGACTGCGAGCCCCAGGTTGGGTACAGAGATTACTTAAAATCTTAAAAAAAAAGAAAGAAATACACACACAAACTTGACTGTCAGTAGTGAAAACTGTCATCTATTCCCAGAAAATAGAGTATACTAGTTAAAAGCATTATTACTACTCAATTTGAGCTGTGTAACTCTGGACATGTAATTTAACTTCTCTCTTCCTTTTAAAATCATACTTTTTCAGAGGACTGTTAATGAGAATTAAATAATGGAACATGTGCAAAACATTTGGAGCAGGGTCTAGACAATAACAAGGGCTCAATAAATGTTAGCGTATTTACGTTACTATTATTATTATTTAATATAGGAAAGAAAGGAGACCCAAGCAAGTTGGAGTAGTCAAAAATTTGAAAGAACACTTGGGATATGAATGTGCCTTGAAGGATGGGTAGAGGACCAAGGACTTTACCGTTCAAAATGGGCATTTTGTACCATAAACTCAATTGTATTAAGTGGGCACATTTATATGCAGCCTGAATGCCAGGCAGAGGAGTCAAGCAATAATTCAACAAATAGCAGGAAGCCTTTAACAGTTCCTAAATAGGGCAGTAATGTGTTAAATGCAGGATTTTAGAATTCCTGCCTGGGCAAACTGCCAGCCTGAATATAAAGAACCAAACTACAAGAGGATAAGCCATTGGGGCGCCTGGGTGGCTCAGTCATTAAAGCATTTGCCTTCTGCTCAGATCGTGATCCCAGGGTCCTGGAATCAAGCCCCACATCAGGCTCCCTGCTAGGCCGGGAGTCTGCTTGTCCCTCTCCTTCTGCCTGCCGCCCCCCTTGCTTGTGCTCTCCCTGTCAAATAAGTACACAAAATCTTAAAAAAAAAAAAAAAAGTGGGGGGGGAGGATATGCCATTGACAAAGTTCGGAAACACCTGTGTCTACTAAAATATCAAAGTATCACTCTGAGAATTGGATACCAATAACTAGAATCTTCCAGAATAGATAGAGGTACATATAAACAGAAAGGCCTACTATAAAAAGATCAGAAGAACTATTTGTAGAATATTTAGAAGTTAGTAGCATAGAGATACTTCAAGAGAATGTCCAAAGTCATGAAAACTACATGTGTAATAATACTTGTATAGACGTATAAACTTCTTCCTCCAGAACATCTTTAAAGGTTCCTAGTTAAGGGACAAAGCATTTGTTTTCTATAGGACATTTGTCCTCCACTACCTTTTCTCAAGAAGAAAAATACTTTCAGAACATATCCACAACCTCCTCTGGCTAGCATTATACAACCCTACTAAATTTTTTAATTTTACCATCTATAAAAGTTAAAATCTCAGAAATCATTTGTGAAATACTAGGATAATTATTGGATCCTCAACAGAACCAAATCCTAACACTTAAATCCTTGATAGAATGAATGGTAAATGGCATTCAATTGTTAATGTCATTAAAATAAAATTTTAGTAAATCAAAATTTACCCAAGACAACTATGAAGAACAACGGTCATTGTTAAATCAATTTTTGGATCCTGAAAAAAAAACCAGTTTAACAAATCATAGAATTCAAATAACAAATGGTGCAAATTCTTAGCGAGTTCCAAACTCTTCTCATCATATATTTTTTCAAGATTTTATTTTTAAGTGGGGCACCTGGGTGGCTCAGTCAGTTACTTGTCTGCCTTCAGCTCACGTCATGATCCCAGGGTCCTGAGATGGAGGCCCACATCTGGTTCTCTGCTTAGCAAGGAGTCTGCTTCTCCCTCTGCCCTCCCCCACGCTCATGTTCACTCTCTCTCTCTGACAAATAAATCTTAAAAAAAAAAAAAAAAGCATCCTTAAATAAAATCTTTAAAAAAAAAAAAAAAAAGATTTTATTTTTAAGTAATCTCTGTACCCAACATGGGGCTCGAACCCACAACCCCCAGATCAAGAGTTGCATGCTCCACCAACTAAGCCAGCTAGGCGCCCCTCTTCTCATCATATTTAAAAATTTGAGGGGCGCTTGGGTGGCTCAGTCTGCTGGGTGCCTGCCTTCAGCTCAGGTCATGATCCCACGGGTCCTGGGATCGAGCCCCGCATCAGGCTCCCTGCTCGCGGGGAGCCTGCTTCTCCCTCTATGCCCCACTAGTGCGCTCTCTTGCTCTCTAATAAATCTTTTAAAAAAAAATTTTACAGCAACACACTAAAGGGAAATTCCACGTTTCCCCTTTAACCACATAAAACACAAACATCCCTGGCATCCTTACTCTTTTTGTCACCAAGGGTACCAACACATACACTCTGCTGCTCAAACCTGGGTAAAATGAAGAAATACATTATGTCATACATTAGTATGCCTTCACAGTGCCTGATTCACTATGTTATGGAACACCAAACACTTCAGTTAAGCTCCACTGGCTAATAAAGGTTGATAATGAAAACACAATGAGTTTCCTAGGGGTGAATTTTACTATGTCCCAGGGCCATCCTGAACAGCTCATAATGGTCAGTCTCCCTGTCACATCATTTAAAGTGAGCTAGAGAAGATTTGAAATCCCACAATATATCAGGCTCCAGGAGAAACTCTGAAAGTTACAACCTTGATTCTATTAAATGTGATTTGCTTAAATTTTTCAGAAAGTCTATGACAGGACAATATGCCAAAAACTGTTCAACAAAAGACAAAATCTTTCACATGTAATTGGAAGTAATATGTTAACATTGAGAGGAAAGCTGCTTAAAAATAGGAAATAAACTTCTAAAAAAAGAATCAGGGAATAAAGTAGAGGTAACTATTAATCAAAACTCTGAATGAAAAAATTCAAAGAACATCATCCCTAGAAATTAATGGTATCATTTATAGAAGAGCAGCACATTTTTATTTCATATGTTCTCATGCAAAATGGGAAACAATGAACCACTTAAAAACAGAAAATCCTCAGTGGACTACTTGTGATTAAGTCCTATAAAAAGGAGAAAAGTGGGGGCGCCTGGGTGGCTCAGTTGTTAAGCGTCTGCCTTCGGCTCAGGTCATGATCCAGGGATCAAGCCCCGCATCCGGCTCCCTGCTCCGCGGGAGGCCTGCTTCTCCCTCTTCTACTCCCCCTGCTTGTGTTCCCTCTCTCGCCGTGTCTCTCTCTGTCAAATAAATAAATAAAAATCTTAAAAAAAAAAGAGAGAAAAGTGGAAATAGGCCCAACTGATTAGAAAACATCAAAGTCTGTTGAAATGTGTGCTACCACAGGTATGAGGAAACCAGCATTCTTATACTGTGGGTAGGAGTGTCTCAATAGAGATAGCTGGCAATATCAATCAAAATTATAAATGTATATAACCCTTTGACTTAGCAATTCCATTTCTAGGAATTTATCTGACAGATATGTTCACATATATGCCATATACATAAGTCCAAAAATTACACTGCAGTGTCAGTAAAACCAGTTGAATAAATTATGATAAATCCAAACAATGAACCTATATAAAAAGAATGAAGATGTATTTACTGATTTGGCGTTAAGTGAAGAAAACAAAATGCCAAAGTATAGTTTTTAAGGATGCTGTTTGTTTTGAAAAGGGGATTGATGAGAATATATATGTATATACATATATTTGTATAGATCATCTCTGAAACTATGCACAAAAAACTGCTAACTGGTTGCTTCCAGGAAGAGGAAATGAATGGCAGGGCAACAGGAGACTCTCCTCTGTATGCTATTATACCTTTGGAATTTCAAACCATATGAATGTAATACCTAAAAAGAAGCATAAACTAACCAAACTTTAAAAGCAGGAAAGGGTGGGCGCCTGGGTGGCTCAGTTGGTTAAGTGACTGCCTTTGGCTCAGGTCATGATCCTGGAGTCCCGGGATCGAGTCCCGCATCGGGCTCCCTGCTCGGCAGGGAGTCTGCTTCTCCCTTTGACCCTCCCCCCTCTCATGTGCTTGCTCTCTCTCATTCTCTCTCTCAAATAAATAAATAAAATCTTTAAAAAAAAAAAAAAGAATAAATATATTAAAAGCAGGAAAGGGTGAAAGGTTAAAAAGACCGAGTACCAAATGTGACCCAGTATATAAGTGCTCTCACTGAGGCCTTTTTAAAATTGCCTCCTTTCTCCTTCCATCTAATGTGCTCTTTCCCATTCCCTCCTGTTAACTTTCCCAATCCATTTTACACTCCCCCCATGTAGGTCTATCAGGGTCATGTGTTATAACTACCTAGTCCTGCTAGGAGTACTAAATGCCAAAGAGGTTGATGGACTTTGTTCCAGTAATCATCACACAAAATGGGCAACAATATGAGCTGTAAAAGAAATCAGTTATTTACAGAAGGGTAGATAATTCCACTTTTGTAGAACAAGAAAAGAATTAAGGTGGGGGAAGATAGGGAAGTGAACATGATTTCACAATGTCATAAAAAATTCTTCCAAACCTAACTTTACTCATTCAATTCTGTCTCCTGTCTTTTCATAAATATTTTAGTACCAAAAAACAAAAAACAACAAAAAGCCTTAATAAAAACAGAGTACCTATGCTAGAAAAGTGATTTTCCCACTTCATAATTTAAAAACCAAACCTGCATTCCCAACAGATCTATAGAGTGGCTCTGCACCTGGAATACCTAAGTTAATGGTCACCATGGTCACTACTCCTTAATTGCTTAAATTAATTTTTTTCTCTTTTCATTCCCTTATGTCATTTATTTGCAAATGCATACATATATTAGTATTGCACATGCTAGGGTCTTGTTCTGTCACATTTCGTATTATATAGTCAATATTTCTGTATCTCAAAATTTAAATAAAGATCTAGAGTGTCACCTACTAAAACTGAAACATAATTATCCCTTACAAGACACCAAAGAAACAACACCTTTTTTGTCCAGAGCAATGTTTGCTTCTAGAATAACTAACTCCTATCAGATTCTTTCCCCCATACAGTCGTAACTGGGGGAAAAGGCCATGACTGATCTCATGGTATATGGAAATCTGGGTAAGAACTGCTGCCAAGAGGATATTCTGGAAAAAGACAACTAGTTAACTGTATATTCACATTGCAACCTGACTATCATAAATAAAAGTTCTTTGTCTTGAAAGTTCTCAAAAATAACTGAAGTCCACAGTCTTCAATATTCTCAGTTTAAGTAGATATTATACCTAATTTGTGAGTAGGTGAACAAGTTATGTAAAAATCTCCTTTACTTAGGTTTAAAGTGATATTCTTGGAGGACCTGGGTGGCTCAGTCAGTTAAGCGTCCATCTCCTGATTTTGGCTAAGGTCATGATCTCAGGGTTGTGAGATCAAGCCTAGCATCTGGCTCCATAGTGGGCTGGGCATGGAGCCTGCTTAAGATCTTTATCTCTCTCTAAAAAAATAAAATATTTTTACTTCACCCAATCTCTACAATACTATTTCCTCCATCACATACAGAAGTTTTACAGACCAGTAAAATTCCTCTTATTTTAACAAATAACTTTGAAAAATGCCCAACATTCATTAAAATCTGAAAAATCAAGCCCCCCTTTTCTAAAACTACTAATTTACAACAAAACACACTGATAAGATTTTTCATTTCTTTACAAATAACAATCCAGAAAAACATCTTCAGAATTATCTTGAGATTCTTTATCCTTGTGACCACAATGATAGAAAATCACCACTTAGGAAAAAACAGGTCTCTATGCCCCACAAAAAAAGATAATTAATATTTTAAAAGCAGAAGATGAACATACATGTGAAATATACATTATGTAGTTATACAAACTATATCATTAACTTTCCAACTTGGCATAACGACAGAGTAGTTGGAAGGGAATGTAAAAGAAAACACTCAACAGTTTAAAATTAACAATGGACCCATTTATTCAAGGTAGGATGGTTCTCCCATTTCAGCTTGAGAGGACTGAAAGTCTTTCTATCCTTCTCTAGGAGGGAAACTCTGCAGCTGGCTGACTGGAGAATCACTCAACTATATTCACAGCTTTGCTCAGAGTCAAGCAATGGCAAGAAAAGTCTTCATCTTCACTTTGCACTGAAAACCAACACAGAGAAATGTTGATTTTGAGGTGTTCAAATTTCATCCTTCCAGCATCATTTCAATTAATTTCTCCTGCAGGAAGCCAACCCCACGAATACAAAAGCCCACTGAAACTGAGAAACACTTATCTGTATCTTTGTAATTTCATCTAATATTGTCTTGTGTGATAGGTCTTATGACGATGTCTAGTACTATACTTACTTCTTTTCTCCCCAACCTCTGTACCCCCCAATACTTTGTATCTTCTTAAATGGTTTCTAGGAAGTATTCCTATAACTGCTGAATGAATGAATTCTTGGCAAAATGTTTCACAGTTGTCTTCTCTCTGCTCTGTCTTATACTCCGAAGCCAAGCTCCATACTCCAGAAAATAGTAAATTTCCTTTGCTTTTCAAATCCAACTAAAATTTTGTCCTAGTTGGTAACAACTAATCCTCTCCTAACTCTTGAGAATCAAAATTATTATCTGTATTAATTTAATTTGTATTAAGATATCTGGCCTCATTCTTATCTGCTAAAGAAACAATGTAGATGTTTTATGGAGAACTGGGGGCTCATCTTCAGGAAATTCAAATACTGACATTTTAAGGAAAAAATTGTAACATCATAAATCAGAAAACAACACACAACAGAGACTGCAACTTTAGGATGCCATACTTAAAAGATGTTATTCACAAATATATCATCCTTCCTGTAATTCCATCATGAGGAACATCAACTTGCCAAAATATGGCCTTGAATTATGCAAGAAGTCTCCTATTTCTTCTTATAAAATATACTGGCAAAGACCAATAACCCACACTGCTACAATGAAACCCATCCCCACATTCCATGGCTTCAAGGCAATTCCATAAATACAGGGTCATAAAAAGGCAGCCTGCAAACTCTGTTAGCCAGTACTCCATTTTAAGAATAGGAAACTGAAGACAATGACATGTGATTATATAGTTAGAGTAATCTGAGGATTTTTTTAAAAGTTTGCAGGAATTACCAATTTTGTCTCAGAAACCCATCTATTAAAAAAGAATGTAAAATTTGTACACTATAGATAATGGGTAAATCTGTGTGAAATGTTAAATATTGTACAGTCTGCAAAAAAAAAATCATATAGTTTGCATGCTTTAATACACAAAGTCATATCCAGCATATTCACATGCTAGTAACAACAAAATCTCAGGAAAACAGAATGTTCAAGTCCCAGCCAATGGCCTACTTATCACAAATACATTTGCTGTCACAGAGTTCCAATGTTATAAGGGAACATAAATAGCCCTATGGAGTTCAACATAGCAATACCTGACCAAAGGAAAAACTGGATGCTTTTGAACTCTAAACATAAAACATGCAGCTTCCCAGTTAAGCACAAACTTGTGATTTTTTTTTTCTTTTTCAATTCCAGTAGACTCTTAAGTAAAAAACTGTAACTCCTACATTACCCACAATTATGGGGTATTTGATATTTCAAGTCTCAAAATATTTTTTCTTTTTAATATAATAATATTGTTGTAAAAAAATAAGAGCTAAGAGAATACAATGTGCCAGACCCTGCTAAGAATTTCATACATAACATTAATATAAAAGAATTACTAAATTATATGTTTTAAGGCATGCTGTTAAGTTTTAGTTACTCCTTGACACTATTAATTAAACAATTTAATGACCACAAAAATATATCCCAATAGTCTTACATAATTAAGGCAAAATAAATATAACTAGAGAAATAAGTAAGATGAGGTATAACATTACTAATCTTACTACAACAATATGAATTAGTTATTAGGCACACATCTTTATTAGGCAATGTTACCAGGCATGTCTGAACTGAAACACACAAGGGGTTAAAAGTAACTTACAATGAAAGCCAACAGCCTAGCAGCACAGTTGAGCCAACATTCCCTCTCTCCTCCCCTCCCCTTCCCATCCTCTCCAGTCCAGAATGAATTGCATGCCCCACTGCACAAGGCCCAAAAAGGTCACAGGAGATGGCAGAGACTTTTGTAAGAGAACAGAAATAACTCAGCAGCTTTGTTACCATAGTCTCTTTTAATCAGTATGTTCAAAATCCTTTAATTAGCACTCTGTCTACACAAGGAAAGCATTTCTTCTGTGCCAGGGGAGGGCACATATGTATGTACACAGTGTTCTGTTCTATCAGCATCACAACATGGAGCTAGGCCTCAAATTGTCTGCCAGGGAACTAAGGCACAGAAAACTCTTTTAAAGGCATGATACCACAAAATTTACACATTACATTTGCATTTTTATTACCAAACAACAAAGTGATGATTTAGTTTGTTTCATTAAGTGTCAATTTGTTTCTGGACTTTTTTCCCAGCAAAAATGGATGCATTTTAAACTAAACAATAACTTCTGTAACCCATTATTTATAAAGTAAGATATTCAAACTTAATATAATGTTAAAAGAACATAAAAACAAAACAATATTAAAATATCATTCCTTTCTTCAAAAAAGATCTTCAGTACGAGAAAAAAATTGCCTTGTTCAAACAGGAATAAATCACAAGACACATTTTCACATGGATGCTTTCCATTTAAAATTTCACCCAACCATGAAGTCTTAAAACTTAGAGGCTGGATTACATATATGTATTTCCTTATAAAATCTGATTAACTGGAATCAAGACAGAAATTGGTGGTAAATTAAAGTTAACTGTTTAAAAATAAAATAAAATAGGGGTGCCTGGGTGGCTCAGTCATTAAGTGTCTGCCTTCGGCTCAGGTCATGATCCCAGGGTCCTGGGATCAAGCCCCACATGGGGCTCCCTGCTCAGCGTGAAGTCTGCTTCTCCCTCTCCCACTCCCCCTGCTTGTGTTCCCTCTCTTACTGTGCCTCTCTCTGTCAATTAAATAAATAAAATCTTTAAAAAAAATAAAATAAACAAAAATAAAAATAAACTTTAAAAAATCCACAGCCAAGAAACAAGGAAAACTCCATTAGTAAACAGGGATTAGCTGTATTTTAGCAGAGATTTTCATGTGTTACAAACTTAATCTTTCAAAATCAAGTTATGTGTATATATAGTAAGAAGCAGTGTGTGTGTGTGTGTGTGTGTGTGTGTGTATAATTAAACAAAACAACAGCCTCTGAAATACCTGATTAGAGGAAAAAAACCTAATTAAAGAAACAATCTATAGATAAAATTTATCATTAGGGAAGTAGCATAACATAAATGCCTGAAAGCCAGTTCTTCCACACCAGCCATTTGAGCTCATGACACAGTTTTGTACAATGGGCACAGTACCACTATTTCACAGGTTGACATGAGAATTAAATGAGATCATGCACCTAAAGCAACTGGCAAAAATCCAAAAGTTTGCTGGCAAGGCTGTTGCAGGGGGCAATTGGAGGTATTTCTGTGCATTGCACAGAAGTGTAAATTGGCACAATCTATCGAAATTGTATATGTATGTGTCCATATACATGTGTATATATATATAGATGTATATATATATACACACACACATATATAGTTGACTCTTGAACAGCATGAGGGTTGGGGCACTGACTTCCCCATACAGTCAAAAATCCATGTATTTCTTTTGACTCCCCCAAAATTTAACTATACTAATAGCCAACTGTTCACTGAAAACCTTACCGATAACATAAACAGTCTATTAACACATATTTTGTATGTTATATATACTGTATTTTTACAATACAGTAAACTAGAAAAAAGGAAATGTTAAGAAAATCATAAGGGGGCATCTGGGTGGCTCAGTTAAGCATCTGACCCCTGACTTTGGCTCAGTTCATGATGTCAGGGTCTTGAGATCAAACCCTGCATGAGGCTCCACATGCAGCGGGGATTCTGCCTGAGATTTTCTCCTTTCCCTCTGCCCCTCCCCACACCTGCCTGTGCTCTCTCTTGCATGCTCTTTAAAATAAATAAATAAATCTAAAAACAAAAAAGAAAGAAAATCTTAAGGAAGAGAAAATACATTTACAGAATTGTATATATATTTATTGAAAAAAAATCCCTGTGTAAGTGGACCTGCACAGTTCAAATCTGTGTCGTTCAAGTCAACTGTATGTGTTTAAACATATACATAAAAAATTACATATATATGGTATCCACTACAGCACTGTTTGTAATAGTGATACTGGAAACAATATAAATGCCTTTCCATAGGAGACTGGTTAAATAAATGCTACTTCCCTACAAGAGAATTCTATATAGTTGTTAAAAACAAAAACAAAAAACCCCTAGGGAAAGTTTTCCATGATAAATTATTGAGAAAAAAAGCCACAGAGCAGCGTGTATAACATGCTATCATATAAGTAAAAGGGGAGTGGATATTCATATTTATTTGACTGTGAAAAAAAAGCCCTCTGGAACATTATACAAGCAATTAATAGCAAGAAGAAAGTGAAATGGTGCTTGACACATAGTCAAGCCTCAAAAAACATAATCATCATCATGAAAATATATCCTTAAGTTGTATACACAGAATACATTCAAACTAAATCCATAATGAGGTAAACAACCAAATCTCAATTATTTATAAACTATCTAGGAGATCCAAGCCCTCAATCCCTCTTCAAAGATAAGTAGCCTTTGGCAATTTTACTGTTGACTATCACCTTCACCAGAAAGTGAGCTGAGGAAATAACACCAAAAACAGTAATTTTGATATTGATCAACAGTTTTTAATTAACAGCTTCTGGAGCTGAAAGGAACAATGAAAATCCCATTGTGCAACTTTCTAATATTACATATGAAGAAACTAAGGTCCAGATTCCCCAAATGAGTGACAGTTCAAAGATGTGAAGTCTGCCCCTTAGTTAAATGCTTTCCATTTCTTTATTAATAAGATGGGGGAAACTGAAAATAAGCTTAATTGAAATCAATTAACCTTGTTAAATTCCCTTCCCTCCTCATCCTTTATTATACATAACGAAGTTTGCTGAGATTAAATCCCATAAGCAATCGTAATAAGTACAGGTTATCCAGAGAATTCAACAACTCAGCCCTGAGGTTTCCAAGACTAAGCATTGAATGAACACCTGTAATAAAATCTGTGAAGTTTGCTTACACTGGAGATTGTCAGAGGCATGTTGAAATCCTTGCCACCTTGCAGCCGGAAACCCCAAGGAGCTGGGCCAACCAAGGACACACTGTAGTTGCTCATGGCTCTAATAGCTCAAAGCCCAATCCCAGAAAATGAAAGAACCTGTGAAAGAAAATTAGATGGTTAACAAATTGTTTATTTGAAGCCCTACTACATATTTAAATGTATTTAATATAAACTCAACTAAATTATGTTCAATATTTTGTTTGGGGGGATGAAAAGATACAAAGGATAAGTCTACATTAAGTTCTCATTTCAGTCTTTTCAGGAAAAGGAATCTATGAGCTAATATACAATTTCTAAGCTGATGCCAATTTCCATAATCTAAAAATTCCATATCAGAATCTATTTCTGGACACTTGATCAGTTTTATAACTTGCTACAGTACAATTTGTGGCTTCTTGCATACAAACTTTAACTCAGTACTTTACAACACTTCACTATACAGAGAAGAAACAAGATTTTATTTCAGGTTTAATTCAAAATGATTTTCCCCTTCCCTCTACCTCATGCTTTTTTTTTTTTTTAAGATTTTATTTATTTGACAGAGAGAGACACAGCGAGAGAGGGGAACACAAGCAGGGGGAGTGGGAGAGGGAGAAGCAGGCTCCCGGCTGAGCAGGGAGCCCGATGCGGGGCTCGATCCCAGGACCCTGGAATCATGACCTGAGCCGAAGGCAGACGCTAACGACTGAGCCACCCAGGCGCCCCTACCTCATGCATTCTTTAGCTTGCAGTTGGGAACAGTCCTTGAATTCTAAGCTACCCTCCGATTTGAAAGGACTGCATATCCATAGACTCTCATTCCGCATACATAATTTTTTTAAGTAAGTTGTTTTTTAATACACAAAACTATTCTCTCCAATCATAAACTACAACTTGTATTTCCTCTTATAGGGACATGGTATTTTCAACACAGAGCAATATTTACTTTTCCTTTAGACAGGCAATGATAGGCAATAGTCTAGCACAGTGATATTTCAGTGAGAACCTGCTTCTTGTTTTATACACACACCACATCAGGCAAAGTAAAGAATGAGCATTAACCACACAGTGAATGAGATGACTAAATGGGGTAGGAATATAAGGTTAATCTTAATGCATGAAAGGGAACTGGAGCCTTAGAAAAGCAGCAGCACTTCAGTGTTGTCTTTGTTTTGCTGTAAATGCACTCATGACTCTCATGGTTTTACTTTGAGTTTTGTATTGGTTGGTATGATTGGTTATGTGTGGTGGGAGAAACTGGGAGAAATGGATATTTTCTAAAATGTAATGCTAAGAAACATATTATTTCCCCCTTTAAAAATATTAAAAATATAGTGGATGTATAATTTAATAATTTTAAAACCACATTTTAAAAGAAAACTGTTGAAGACACATTTCCTTGGAAAATCTGTGCTGTTGGACTAAATCACCACCTTATATTATTACCTGTCTTAAAATATTTTTCCATTTTTTTTAACCCATTCAAAACTTTGATCCCATTACACCAAATTAATATTGGCACATGTAGGTATGTGAATCATTGGGCATATTAAAAACAAACAGAAGATGTCACTTCTTATAAGGGGAAAATGAGGCAAAACTTTCAAGTCTGGTCCTTAAAGAAAAATTAAACCAGTGAAAATCTGTACTGCACCTACCCAGAAATGAGATGAGCTTTTCCAATGGCATGGCAATACACATTCAGTACTGATGTAATACACACAGGGCACTAAAAAGACTTAATGGCCATGCCAGAAGTCAAACTGTTAGATACACATGAACAACAAATAACAGAAAGATAATTAAGAGCCACACATAATTTAATTGTTTTCCCGCTGTAATAAAAGATTTTCATAGGGCGCCTGGGTGGCTCAGATGGTTAAGCGTCTGCCTTCGGCTCAGGTCATGATCCCAGGGTCCTGGGATCGAGTCCCGCATCGGGCTCCCTGCTCCTTGGGAGCCTGCTTCTCCCTCTGCCTCTCTCTCTCTCTGTCTCTCATGAATAAATAAATAAAATATTTAAAAAAAAAAAAAAAAAGATTTTCATAGAACTACTAAAGAAAGATTGTTCTTACATCGGTATTATATGATATAAATCAGAAGCGTGTAAAGCCAACATATTTCTGAGGCAGCCTGCCCCCTCCTTTTTTAATCTTTAACTTGTATCAAGAGAACAATGTGAGAGTTAGGCTCAACTTCCTCTGGACCCACTGTTCCCTACTAGAAAATGTATGTAATTTATATATCAAGCCATGTACATACAACTTCCCTTTACTTGGGAGTTTCCTTCCCGATTTATCTCATTTATTAAAATTTCTAGGGCGCCTGGGTGGCTCAGTTGGTTAAGCGACTGCCTTCGGCTCAGGTCATGATCCTGGAGTCCCGGGATCGAGTCCCGCATCGGGCTCCCTGCTCGGCAGGGGGTCTGCTTCTCCCTCTGACCCTCCCCCCTCTCATGTGCTCTCTCTCTCAAATAAATAAATAAAATCTTTAAAAAAAAAAAATTCTAGCACTGGCAAGGTCACAGCCACATTACAGAACCAGTGTCATTTCATTTCTAGTATTCTCCCTCTGCTAGCTTCATTTGCCTTAAAACATTCTGATCCCTAAGTAATGGTAATATTACTATTGGCTTTTTCCAGGTCTCCCCCATCTGGTTATTAGAGCCCAAACTCCTAAGGAGGCAGGAAATAGTGAGGAGCCTATTCTGCTTTCAAACACCAAGAAAACGTTGGACCTTCCGTACAGTTTGGGATTTTCTTTTAGGGAAAGTCTAAACAATGTCTTCGATTTAATATTTGGGAAGGGAGCTTGGTACTTCCCACACTTCTATCCCGGCTTCTTCGGTGAGTGGGAAGAGGGAAAGGAGAACTCAGGGGCAAGAAGGGTCTGAAATTAACGAGCAGTATCTTGAGATTCTTTTTCCCCAAATTGGGAGATAAGGCAGTACAGCTGAAGAACTAAAGCCACGGGCACATGATGAAAGCAGTCAACAAGACATTTTTCCAGCAGAGGCTCACGCCCAGCCCTGTTTGCCAAATAAGGCTCCGGAGCGGGCTATTTCCGTGGCTGGCAGGTCCGACGTCCTCACGGTCAGGAAGGCGGACTTGGGATAGGATCTGGCGATCACACCCTAGACCTGCCCTGCCCGACGCAGCCACGAATTTTCTTTCCTAGCTCTGCCCTGTCCAGACGCCCTTCCTTTTTCCACTTATTGTCAAGTGCACTGAAGGCAGTCTTACAAAAGTCCCAACAAGTACTCAAGTATTAATAAATCTGGCGGTTATGACAGATCTTTTTTAAACAAGCTTTATTTCTGGTCGCACGGCTGTTTCCCCCAACAGGTACGCAATTTTAAATATCCGGGGGGAAATAAACACTTCTCAGTAGGGCGAAAGCCAACAAAAAAGAACACGCCTTTCCCGCTTAGTCCCGCTCCCTACGCCCCCAAGAGGTTCCTGCAGGACGTGGGTGTACCCAGACGGCAAAGTAGGTGCCCGGCGACGCCCGGCAACTCCCGGCAGCTGGCTGGCCGGCGGGCTGCCCGGGAGCTCCACGTCCCTGCCTCCGCCGCGCTCGTCCCGGCCGACTCGAGCTCCGGGCCCTTCCAGGGCTCGTCCTCCGGCCTTGCGCCCACTCCCGCGCCGCCCTTTCCCGGGAGCTCCTCTTCCCACGCGGCTCTTCCACCTCCGCCGCTCCAGAAAGCACCTGAGGAGCCGTCCCCGCGCGAAGCGCGCCCCCTCCCGCTCCCCAGCTGGGCTTCCCTCCGCGCCCTGGGCGCAGGGAGACCGCTTCGCCCCTCCTCCCTCCGGGCTGGAGGAGCCGCGCATCCCCCCGGCGGTCGCTCACCTCGAGTCCGGCGCGGCGCTGCCTCCGCCTCGGACGACCGCTGACAAGTGATTCCGAGGGCGTGCGCCGGCCCCCCAGCCCGGGGAACTTCCGCCTCCTTGCACTCCCGACCCCGCCCCCAGGCGGAGACACGCCCCCGGCCGAGCTGGGCAGCCCCAGGCGGGCGGAGTAGGGTACGCCGGAGTCCGGCGCGCGGGCTTGCTGAGGCGAGCTGGAGCCAGCGCAGGAAAACAATTGAGCTACCGAGTTTCGGTGGGAGTAATCAGGGGATTTGGAGCAGTACCTGGCGAAGGTATGCTCCTCGTGTCTGTTTTGCAATGGATGCATTCCTCTGAATCGGCAAGCAGTTGTTCTGGCTAAAAATAGAAGAGGGCTTTGGATAAATCCCTAGCTATGCAAGTTCAGCGACTACTGCCTGGTTTTGGAGAGAGCTTTACGTGCCCTGAGAAGGGCAGACCCTGAAGTTTGCTTGGCAGGAAGGTAAAAATCGGTAACCCTAATATCTAGAAGTTAAATTCTGTGATCAAACCAGAAGAGAGTGATAGAGAGCAAGGGCCAAAAGCCGTTCAACCAGTATATCGTCATTATTGTCTAAGTCCAACAAATCAGTAGCCCACTCTTCAGTTTCTGTAAAGTTCCTGGATTTATCCCAAGGAATTTATTCATAAACAAACTTAAATAATGTGCAGTGAATATATGCAAAGTAACTTGTTGACTTTTTAAAACTTGAATTGGGTTATAAAAAGTGAAAAGGACAATTTTTAACCAAGGAGCATGTAAAGCAAGGATGAACTTCATGGGGTCCATGGATCCCCTTGATGTAGAACAGCCTTCTAGAGGACAAAGTCCAATACTGCTCCGACCAAAACGGTAGCCACTAGCCATGTGTGTCTATTGAACATTTGAAATATGGCTATTTGACTAAGGCACTGAATTTTTTGTTTTATATACTTTTAATCGACATTTAAAAACTGAAGCAGGCTAGCATTTGTATCAAACACAACTTTATTGTTTGGGTAGGACTACATTTCACTTCACCACTGAAAACTTAGTACCTGAACTGAGGTATGATAGAAGTTCAAAAAAGCACTCTGAATTTCAAAGTCTTAGGATGAAAATTGTGATGTAAAATACCTCATTAATAATTTTATATTGATTGCATGTTGGAATAAGATTTTTATATTTGAATAAAGTATATTATTAAAATGAATTTCATCCATTTTCTTATGTGCATACTAGGATATTTAAAATTACCTATGTGACTAGCACTGTATTTTCATTGGATGGCGCTGCTCCGTAGCATTCATCACATTCTCCAGAAGATGATGTTAGAAGGAAAAGTTTCCTACTGTGAAAGCTGGTTTGGGAGTACTTTATTTCTTTTTAAGATTTTATTTTTTTAAGTAATCTCTATACCCCACGTGGGGCAGGAACCCACAACCTCGAGATCAAGAGTCCTGTGCTCCACCAACAGAGCCAGCCAGGTGCCCCTGGAGCACTTTAATATATGTTTATATATTATCAACATTTATATTAATATTAATATGTGCTATCATGTCTGACACCTCGCCTCAAAATTAAATAATAACAGTGACATTTACAAATACCTACCAAGTGCCAGACAGTGTGGCAATCCTTACAATAACTTTATAAGACAAAGGTCATCCCCATTTATAGCTAAGAAAATTGAGGTTGCAAGATATTATGGTTTGTGACAGTTCCACAGGGCAATGGCCTGTAAAGGTCCCATCTCTGCTCCTCTTTATGTTTGTTGTTGATACAGTTAAAATGAACCTAGATCAACAAGATTGATGAAGACATCAAGCATTGCAGGTAACATAAGGAGATTTCACCAGAGGGTAAGCACCTTGAAGAGCTGAGAGTAAGGGGAGTGTTGTTTACTTAGCAAATTCATAGTTTAGCATATAGGTGCTAGCCGGCCTCTAAATCCTCCTCCTCCTCTCGTGGTTTAAAGGGGGGTAAGAATAAAAAAACCAAAGTAAGGTATAATGCAGATACATTTATCCACGTGTCCTCCAAAAAAACAGCTGCATCAAAATAACATACGCATCTTGTTAAAATTGTGTTTTCCTGGGCCCTACCCAGACCCAGGATCCTTGCAGGTGGGCCCTAGAATCTGCCTTTTTAAAAAACACTCCCTCCCCAAATCCAGGTAATTATTAAACTACAATGCTTAAAAACCTCTTTCCTAGAAATATCCCTCTATCCCCAATTTACTGTATAATGTACTTAGGTGAGAACCATGCATCCCAGACAGCAGCAACTTATCTCAGTTCCCTCATCCTTAAGAAATAATTATATATAACTTTTTGAGGTTATTATGAGGAGTAGAGATAATATATATAAAGCACCTGGCAGCATGCTTGACACCAAGTAGATGTTGAATAAATGGTAGCCATATGAAACTTGCCAAACCAATTGATTACATTTATTTACATATCACAAAGAAAAGTAGAGAACTTGAGCATTCAATGTGGACTAAGTTCTTCATGACTTAACGTACATTATCTTTTTAAATTCTTACCACCGTATAAAGTAGGTATTTTTTCAGAAGAAACAGAAATGTGGAGATGAAGAAACTTAACCAAGAGCACACAACTAATGAGGGACAGAAGTAGATCACAAGATCTGACTCCAAAAACCATGTCCTTTTCATCTCAACACACTTCTTCCGGTAAATTCAATAAGCCATCCAGCTTAAAGACCAGAGAAAGAGATGGAAAACTATAGCAGCTAACACTGTTGGGAGCCAGAGAGATGCATTCTGCAACAAATTATGGAAATTAAATACTTGTATATTATTATGAGTACGTATATCACTTGTATATGAAACAGGACAAAATTCCTGAACCATTTCTGGTAGAGGATGTGCCTTAACTTGTTTCAGAATGAATTGCTCCCAAGACATTCTGAATTCCCTTCTCTGTCTTGTTCATTACTAACATTTATGAAATGGTTGGCCATGATTTGAAGGACAGTCTGTGACTACAGACTAAGCAGGATGATAACTGATCCATCAGGAAATCAGACCAGTGTCCTTAGCCTTGTTAACTCTACACGCTAAGCAAAGGAACTAACCACAAAAGAAACTGTTTAAAGTTTCACTTTATCATAACCAGTGCACAAGAGAAAGAAAAAGTAGATCAAAAGATTAATTTAGAAGGAAGAGTTTTTAAGAATATTCCATCTAAACACAGTATTTACCCAAGTGAATAAATGTTTGCTCTAACATTTTACTATCCTCTTGCGGTACTTCAGAAATAACAAACTTTTAATTATAAGATGGCATGGCTGTGACAAGTTCTTACGGTTGCACCCAATAAATTGTAAAGTGCCAGTCTTTAAAAAGTTCCTACATTACTCTAAGTCACCTTTTTAAGTCCTAATCCTGAAAGGCAAACAAACCACTCAGAGGTATGAATATTTAATGTTTAAAATCCAGAATGGTCAGGGCGCCTGGGTGGCTCAGTTGGTAAAACACTGGACTCTTGATTTCAGCTCAGGTCATGATCTCAGGCTCATGAGATCGAGTCTTGCATGAGGCTTTGCGCTGGGGGTGGAGCCTGCTTAAGATTCTCTCTCTCTCTCTCTCTCCCCCCCTCTCTCTGCCCCTCCCCCCAAAAAATAAAAATAAAATAAAATCCAGAATGGAGAGGATGCTGGGAAGAGGGGCAAGCACTAAAGAAGCAGAGAGAGAGAGAGTAGAAAGAAATAAATGGATGGGAAACGCTCTGGGAGCAGATCCTTGAAGCCTATGCAATTGAGTAAATAAATAGGGTATCGAGGAAGAAGTTAAAAAGTTTAAACTTTTTAAAACTGCTTCAAGATTTCAAGTCTGGTTTTGGGGGGTGATATTAATAACTAATGTTGAAGAGAGAGGAGACATTTTTGAAGGAACAATGCATTTCCCTGGCAGTTTTTAGTAAGAAAAAAAAAAGCCAATTTATGAATTAAAAGGGTGGATAGTAAGGGCACTGAAAAAAGTACCAGAGAGCTCCAAGTTTCAGATTTCAGGAGGGAAGGAATATTCCTCATGATAAGATCAAGGTTTAGGGGCACCTGGGTGGCTCAGTCTTTAAGGGTCCTGGGATCAAGCCCCACATCAGGCTCCCTACTCAGAGGGGAGCCTGCTTCTCCCTCTCCCACTCCCCCTGCTTGTGTTCCCTCTTTCGCTGTGTCTCTGTCAAATAAATAAATAAAATCTTAAAAAAAAAAAAAATCAAGGTTTAGCCAGTCCGATGGTTTACTCAAAGTCATTTCTTTGAGGCATCTGGTTGGTGATAGAAAGGATAGAGAATATGTGATTTTGGAGAGGAGATAGAACATAATCGAGAAAGCTTGGTATATAAAGAAAAAATATTATTTGAAGAAAGTCAAGAAAATGAGAAATAGGCCTGGGCACAACTTCCCAATTAGTTGGTTATGCCAAGAAATTAATCTTCTCAGTCTGGGAGGTAGTGCAGACTGGGAAAAAGGCTTATCCATTTTCCTCCATTTCTAAGTTTGCCTTGATGTAAAAAGAGTTGAGAAGCAGGAAACCAAGAAAAGACAAATGAAAAAAACCTGCCATCTTTCAATCAGGATGATCAGGATGACTTATACATTTGAGCTAAATGAACTTAGGAAACTGTAAAGAGAGATCTAGATGTATACTGTGAGAGCTCGTTAGAAAGATCTGCCCACACCTCTGTGCAGTGTTCCTTTATTAAAACATTTTCAATATTGGTCACTTGCTATCCACCTGATACTAATAGGTTATTGTATGTCAATTATACACCTCCGAGGGTACCATCTGTTTCCTCTCAAAACCCTGACTGATACATTATTGGTGATTCTTTTCATCATCAGTACCTTCACATAAATCATTAGAATGTTATGCACACTTATTTACTGAGCATCTATCATGCCCTAAACTCCGTTGATATGTAATTTTAAAAGTAAAGTCACTTTTTGTAAAAAATTATGACTTTTGCTTTTGTGATTTTTTAAAAATTGATGACTTTTTAGTCATTTTAGGATTTTTAGAAGCATTTCCTTTAGATTACAGTGTGGTATGACCCACCACTTAAAATCTGGACATAAGTGCTTTCTTTCCGCATTGTCAACTTTTAACCAATTTTTAAAAGAGCTAGCAAAGGTGATTATTCTGAATCACAAACAAAATACATCTTAAATCTAGACCTTGTCTATGCATATAGGGTAAACAATTAACCAGAGTTATCTTTGGGAGGTAGGATTGGGAAACTGTTAATCTTTTACTTTATGATTTTCTATATTTCAAATTGTAGAGAATATTTATCACACCTATAATGAGAATAAAACAACACAGACTTGTTTTTAAAAACCACATTAATTGGGGCACCTGGGTGGCTCAGTTGTCAAGCATCTGCCTTCGGCTCAGGTCTCAGGTCGTGATCCTGGTGTCCTGAGATCGAGCCCTGCATCCACCTCCCCGCTCTGCAGGAAGCCTGCTTCTCCCTCTCCCTCTGCCCCTGTTTGTGTCCCCTCTCTTGCTGTGTTTCTCTCTCTGTCAAATAAATAAATAAAATCTTTTTAAAAAACCACACACATTAATTAACTTCATGATAATACAAATTTTATATATATTAATAATATAAATGTTTAATAGCCCAAGATTAATTTTAAATTGTTTTTTAAGTATCAATTTCTTTAATTTATAGTTTTGTCCCAAACTACTGATGTAATCTCTTCTGATCCTTTAGGTAGTCTTTCACATTGTCTGGGTTTAGAATTTCTTAAGCTTTTCCTTGTATCTCTCCAGCAATGGTGGAGCTATGAAGACATAATTATTAACAAGGCTAGTGTACAAATAAGGGCATTTAAACAAGTGGTATTTTGCATTAGAAAGATCCTTGGGGAAATCTAATCTTGACATGCTTTATTTACAGTAAAATCTCTCCACCCAAAGGACAGTACCTCCACTAAGTGTTTTTAAAATCCGTTTACACACTCTGGGAAAAGCAAGGAAACTAATATTTTCATTGGAAGGTATCCACATGTGTAGTCACAGTGGAATGCAGTAAAGTATGCCATTCCTAGACAAAATGTAAAGGGATGTAATACAAAGAATGATGAATCAACTCATCAAAAATCTAATTAAAGCATAGAATTATTTTAGGATAAGGAATAATATGAAGGAATGACCATGGATCAATAACATATACAAAAACTAAACTGAATTCTACTAATAATATCCAATTTACACATCATATCAAATTCTGCCAACCTGTGTAATATGCAGAGACCTATTGACATTAAATTTCAGAATAAAGTTATTCTGGGAAATTCCTCAAAGCCACTTTCTGCCAGTTGCGTAGAGGTTAACTGATGAAGAAAGTAAGATAGACTTTTTTTTTTTAATCTATGAGATAATGAACCTGGAATCTTTCAGTATTTTCATAATCTGATTATTTTACATGACAAAATATTTTTAATATTTTTAATACTTTAGCCAAAAGTTTGATGTCTGCTTCTTCTCAGAATTTAAAAGCTTTAACAAAGTAACTGCAGTGTGCTATGTATAAATAATAAATCCACCCATTTCCACTTAAATATTATTATTTTAGACACTAAAACTTACATTTAAAAATTCATGGAAAAAGTGTAGCTATAAATATTATCGATAGTTGCCTCTGGATGGTGAAACTTGGTATAATTTTATTATGCTTCTATTTGCTTTTTGTACTTCCCAAACTTTCTATGAAAACATTTTACGTTTATAAAGAAGTGAAAATCAGGAGTAGCATTTTTAGCACGTGCTAAAACACATAACACTGTTATACACACATATATTGTTATGGAAATTCGCATATTCACATAACAAATATCTTTGGAACAAACTGAAATTTTGAATAATAGCCATTACTAGCTAGATATTCTTCTGAATTCTTTATACGTATTGATTTACTTGTATAAAGCAACTGTAGGAGATAGGTACTATTATTTTCAGATAAGGAAATGAAAGAACAGAGTTAATATAACTTACTCACATTTGTACAGCTGACTAGTGTAGGCAGAACCAGGCTTTGAACCCTAACAATTTGACTATAGAGTACATGTACGTAACTGAAATGTGGCTGCTTTTACAGAGTGTATTATGGAAGTTTATATCTCTGAAATTTTCTTTTCATGCAAGTCGGATTCAACCCAATGTGGTTCTCAATTCAAGATGTAAAGTTCCTTGACTATTCCTATGTTTTTGCATAACTGACAAGGAATATTAGGGGAGTGACAATAAAGTAAAAAGATTGATCATAATAAAGGTAATTTCAGGATTAAGAGATAAATCTCTAAACCTGATAGTAAAGAATACTTTCTTTAAATATTTTAAGCTGAAACCATTATTTCCATTAAGATTCATAGCCTTCCCTAAAGAATGAGACCTCTTGATAATAGTAACTTATTTTTTATTATGTGAAAAAGAGTGAAAAAAAATCAAATTATAATCTCCACAGAATATTTGGCTTTCTCTATGAATTTCTTCTAGAAAGGAAAATTTGAGAACATATATATATAGTTGTTCCATCAATACAAAGTCAAACATCCAAATTAAATCTGAAAAATACAGTATTCAAATTTGTCCTAGATTTTATTTTATTTTTTAATTTAACCCAGGTACTTGATATAGATACACCTTAATCAAATGTAATAGTGTGGTCTTAATCAAAGCAGTATTAAACATTAAAAGATAATTTTGATAGATTTTTAAACAAACACATTCAACACAACAGTTAAACTAATGTAACAAAAAGCACTGTGATAAAATGGGCAAAACAAATACCACATTGAAGTAAATGAGACACATTTCCTAAATTAACATCAACTGAACATTTTGTTAAATGAAATTTATTAGGCCAATAAGTCTTTCTATGTAGGATTTAATCCTTAGGAGAAAAAAAGATGAAGACATTTCTTGTTTTCTTTATATCTATCTGGTCAGATTCCTTGACAAAATTCTTAAAGACTTTTTTTATATTTAATAGAATTTTATATTGTTTATATTATTTATTAAATTTATAATACTTTAAATTTTATATTATTAAATATATACTTATGTTTATATAACAGTTAAATCAACGTGTTGTCATTTCAGAACTTAGTCTCTGTAACACTAAAGTGTTTCTGACCCAAAGACAGAAGCATATAAAAATTTTGACCAAGAGATCCTATCATACACAAGGGGACAGAGGCCTTGGAGTACAAAGAGAACTTCTAGGAGGTTTTTTATCAAGAGGGCAGAAATACCCCCATGAAAATCAGAATCTTATCTATTTCACAGATATTTCAATATGATCAGCAGGGACAAACAAGTATCAACCCCTCCTAGAAAAGAAATGAGTTGGTTCTTACGACTTGAGCCAAAGTATCAACCGTTACACATAGATCCAAATATAGTGCCTCCTGGCAAAGAAACAGCCCACAGCAAGAGGCAGAGCTGGTAGACACCTGATAGCATTGCCTGAGTAACTTGAGCTAAAGTTTTGCTTGTTGTGGAGACAAATAACACTGAAAATCCAGGCAGAGAACAAACCACATTACCTCAATTTTAGAACGTTCTTTGAAGATGGTTTTGAAATCTCCTGGTATTTTTTAATTTTTTGCTGTACTTTTTATTAAGAAATTTCAAACATACACTTTTTTAAAGATTTTATTTATTTATTTGAGAGAGAGAGAGAGCAAAAGCGGGGGAGGGGCAGAGGGAGAAGCAGGCTCCTCGCTGAGCAGGGAACCCAATGTGGGGCTCAATCCTAGGACCCTAGGATCATGACCTGAGCCAAAGGCAGATGTTTAACTGACTGAGCCATCCAGGTGCCCCAAACATACGTTTTATTACAGAAAGAATGTTATAATGAACTCCCAATGTATCCATTATCAAGGCTCAATAATTATCAGCATTAATATATAATCTTAAAGTTTTATACATAGCTTTAAACAAAGATAATTTTATATATGACAAGATTTCACAAACTATTATTCAGTTTAAATGAAGGATGTGGTTTTTAGTTCAGTCATGTCGCACTTAAAGGGTTGGTTAGAAAGAGAACACTAGGCAGGTTTTTTTCAGATTGAAACTCTCAGAGCAAATTATTCTTTATGAAGTCTCTATCAATTAAAACCAAGCATATTCAGAAATTCATTTTTATTGGTACAACTGCAGAATAGGCAGACTCTCAGGGACTCATTTATGCTAAAAATAAAGCTCACTAGAAGTTGATGAGAAACCCAGAAGTTTATTGTAAATTAAAAAAAGGATACTTGTGAAGCAATCTGGAATATTCAGATCATTTTACTTCCAGGGAAGTCCAATTGAAAAATAAAATTTAGGTAAGAAGTTTGCTTATCCAGAGTAGAATCAGAGTAAAAAGAGGTGGAAGAAGTTAAAGAGAACCTCATTCAGTTGGGATAACCAGATAATCATTGGGTGATCACTTCAGTAGGTGACACAGGATGCTCATAACATACTGTTCTCAGGCCGCAGTTGGAGAACACTAACAAGAGCTTAGTTTCAAACTTTTCCTTGTTAAAGCTCCTGATTTCTTTTTTTTTTTTTCCTACCATTAAAACACTCCACCATGAAGATATCTAATTTCTAATATTGTAGTTTACCTTCCTAAGTAGCTTTTAAATTAATGTCTTCCTTTTTGAGGGAAACTCCCAGGCCCCTGGCTGACGTTCAGGAAGAAATCTACTTGGAAACCATGGACTCCTGGGTATGCTCTCTACCATCCCTCAGGTCATTTAGATTGGAATACTGGCAAAACACAAAATATAATTTTTGGTCCTGTTTTTGCAGATTTCAGGGAAAGGACTCTTGGGGTTTTTTTTTCTGGGATTGCTAAAAGAAAGACTGGCCTATTAACCAAACTCTATGGGATGCCTTCCTAAAGAATCAAAGTTCTTGCTTAGATGTCCAACTTGAACACCAGAAAAAAAATTTTTTTCATCTTTTTCCAAGCTTGTTCATTCTATTGTTTATAAAATCAACAAAATAGATTTGTTTCTCTTTTGTGCATGCACATGCTACCAATTTATTGCTATATTCTCTTTTATCAAAGAGTTAAGAAGTGAAACAATTTCAAGAGTTCTCAGATTATATGATTAGAACTTCTATCTCATTAGCTCTCTCTCATATGAGGTAACAAAAGAATAGTAAGAAGCGTTCAGCAACAGGCACAGGTTTCATGACTTCATTTGTTCTGAGTGACTTCATTTCTAACCCAGCCAAATCCATAATAATTTGGCTCGCTCAACCAGCCTGCCAATTATATGAATTCTTAAAAATCAATTCCAACCAAAGAAAACTGGAGAGCATTTCAGTGTACCCTCATGAATTGCCAACACATTCTGATTCTGGCATTTGCGAAGAGCAGTTTCCTTCTCTGCTGGTGTGTTGTAAGATGGTTGGCTAGTAGACCATGTGGTGACAAATTAGTGGGGATGCTCCTACAGCATTTCCTTGCTGTAGCATTTAGGTATCAGAAACATCTCAGAAATAATGATGTTTGGGCGCCTGGGTGACTCAGTTGGTTAAGCGTCTGCCTTCAGCTCAGATCATGATCCCAGGGTCCTGGGATCGAGTTCCGAGTTGGGCTCCCTGCTCAGCGGAGAGTCTGCTTCTCCCCGTGCCCCCACACCCCACTCATGCTCTCTCTCATGCTCACGCTCTCTCTCAAATAAATAAATAAAAATATTTTTAAAATAATAAAAAAAAGAAATAATGATGTTTGGTTATGTTTTATACAAATATAAGATAATGTTGGGCATAAATAATTTCCCTGAAAACAATTTACTTTTTAGTTTTCAAGTTAAAAAATTCCCTGGTTAGTTACACAAAATCTAAGGCAATCTTCTATTTTTTTTCCTCAGATTTATTTACCTGTGTTTATTTTTTTTATCTATATATTTACAACTGTTACGGATTGACAAGTAATTTCTTAGAAGAACCCACCTGCAAAATGACAATAAGATCATCTGACAATATTAGAGCATGACATTTTTAGCTCAGTGGCATACACACAGAACGTATATACAATGCTTTCTATTCTTCACATTTTTCCCCTTAAAAACTTGTAAGTACCACCATGTGAGTGGTAGGATATTACTTTATTGCAAATGGAAATCTTGCAGATAGGATTGGGTGACATGAACAGTGACCTTTGGATGATATTTGTTGACAGATTGGCTTTGTACTATGTAGTCATAACAACTGATTATAATTTTTAAGGCTTTTATTAAAATACATTTTTAAAAAATATTTTATTTTTAAGTAATCTCTACAGCCAGTGTGGGGCCTGAACTTACAACCCTGAGACCAGGAGTCTCATGCTCCACCAACTGAGCCAGCCAGACGCCCCTTACAATACATTTTTGCTTCAGTTATTAAGGGTCTTAATTAATGATTGTGTCCTTGTGGGGTGAAGCAATAGAGAGGGGAAAGTGAAAGGATCAGGGAAAAAGAGTGGCAGGGAAAACAAAGGAAAGGAGACAAGGAAGCCAAAAAAGAAAGGAGAAAGGGCTGGAAGAAGGCAGAAAGTCCCTTAGGAAGAAAAGCAAAAAGGAAAAACTCTGAGCGAATAAGGAACAGTCTGCTTGATTCTCACAGTAGTGTCATTATTTCCAGTAACAGGACCCCAAGCACCACCCAGAAGATAAAAGACTCATGTAAGTGAGGTGATAAATATTCAATTCCCATACTGTCCTCTTCACTCTCAAGTTAACTTTTGCTCCTATCAGTTTTTTGTTCCATGACTGTTACCAAAAGCTGCTGATCTTTTCTTTTCTCTTTCTCTTTCAGTCTTATTTTTTAAAGATTTTATTTATTTATTTGACAGAGAGAGATACAGCGAGAGAGGGAACACAAGCAGGGGGAGTGGGAGAGAGAGAAGCAGGCTTCCCATGGAGCAGAGAGCCCCGTCTGAGGCTCGATCCCAGGACCCTGGGATCACGACCTGAGCCAAAGGCACTTTGGCTTAACAACTGAGCCACCCAGGCGCCCCTCTCCTTTCAGTCTTAAGGTAATGAGAAGCCTGGACATTTACTGTCATAAAGCCAGAACAGAGGAGCAAACAGATGTTTAGATGAAAGAAGAAAAGTTTCAGGAATCCTCTGACCCCAATCCATACCATCAGGCTATGACCTGAGCTAACAGAGCTCCTCAGCTAAGCTTCTGTAATGCAGGGCTTTTTTAAGCAATACCCCTCTTTACAGAAGAGGGGGCTGTAGCTTGACGGCCTTGCCTATGGCTCCCCAGTGAGGGAATAACAGAAATAGAACTCAGACCTCCTGAGGTCAGATTCAATGTTCTTTCCACTTAACGATGCCTAAAAATACAAACAAATAAAAAACTCCCCAAAGCAAATAAAACCTTATCCATTTCTGTTTACCTCCTGCCTCCGAAGCCTGGAGTTTAGTGAGACCAATTTGTAATTCTAGCTTTTTATGCACACAACACCTGAATTGTTAACAGATGGATCCCTTTAAGGGTATTTTGCTAAATAACAGTTTCTTAATGTTCATATTGAGACAAATAATCTAGTAAGAACCCTATAATAATAGTTTCAAATTTTAAGGACCATTAGAAATGTTCTATTATTTTAAAGTAAAAACATCTTTGGCTGAAATGAGATCTTTTTTGTGGTTTTGTTTATACCTTTGAATTACTTTACTGTGTTCTATCAACACCACCTCTACCAATTTGTCTTGTTGACTCTAGATCTCAGCTTAAATGTCATTTCCCTGGGGTAGCCTTCTCTGACTGTTCAAACTAAATTATCCACCCCACCCCCAACCACGCTGTATTTAGACTTTTATAGCACTGGCACTTTTCCTTCATAGCTCTTGTTATGATAGTAATTATAGAGCATTTGAGTTTAATTGTTTAACTGTTTAATGTCATTGTTGCCTTCTAGACCATAAGCACCAGGAGGGCATAATTTGTTTATCTTGTTCACTAATATCCCCAGCACTTGCCACAGTGATTGGCATATAGTAAGTGTTCATTAAATATTTAATAAGTGAGTAGATGTGTTTCTTAGTGTAACCACATATGTTTTTACATATCTAGCTTAAGGAGATCTTTTATTATCACAGCCTGCTATAAGATCTATGGCTTTTATATCTGTCATCCCTTTTTGTTTCTGGAATCTGTTTTAAGGCATTTAAGAAGAATAACAAATAATAATGGCCCTCTTTATTGTGTGCTTACTGTATGCCATGTACTAGGTTAGGTGTTTTAAATGCATATTCTCATAACAACCCTATGAGGTAGCTACAGTTTTTAATCACACAGATGAGGACACTGGAGTTTAGAAAGTTTAGAAAGGGTATCTGCCACATAGTAAGTGCTCAATAAGTATGTATTGATTTAATTTAAAAATCTCTATGTTGAATCATGATTTAAAGTGATGAATTTTTTTCAAAACTCAATGGTGATAGGTTTATAAAATTAATATATAGTACAATTACATTTACTCACATAGAGGAAGAACTCACTTTCATATTTGCCCATATGTCCTTTAATAAACAGCAAAAAAATACAATCATGGATCAACTAACCCAAACTTCCCTTTTTCCTTCAGACCGATTCCTGATTCCTTCTTTTGAGGCCTACCCTAGAATTTCAAGTGTCCTGACTACTTGATCTCTATAAACTGAGATGAGAAGAGCAATAGAACCTTGTTGAAAGAGAGAGAATATGCCAAATGGTGGAAAACAGCTATTTACTTGGCCAGATTTGAGGGGTTTTTAGTATGGAATTATTTCCTTTCTTCAAAATAACATTGCCAAGAATCTTTTCATTGTAACTCTACCACTCCACTACTCACAGAATAACTTTTCTTTTTATTTCCTTCAAAAGTTACAAACAGGTAACAAACATGAGGCTCAAACTCACAACCCTGAGATCAAGAGTCGCATGCTCTATCAACTGAGCCAGCCAGGCACTCCACAAACAAGTTCTTAAGAAAAGCTATACATGTGGTAACAGAGATTCTCAAGGATAAAAGCTTTTCTGTATGTTCTGTTTATTTCATGGCTCTTTCTAGCAACTACAAGACAATATGATATAGAATCCAAACTTGAATGCAAGCATCATTTTGGAAATTAGACAGCATGGCATATAAGATGAAGGAAAACGGGATTTATAGAGTGCCTATCATGTGCACAACTCAGGGGGAAGCCCCTAGTTTTCTTACACAGTTTCATCAAAATCCCAGAACATGTTCCAGTTTAAAGAACAGTCTGTGTAGGCCACTACCATGAGAAAGATAGGTTGGAGAAGACATCTGAGCTGACCTCCCACCAAATGAGAGGAGTGAATAAGTAGAAGAGAATCTAGCTTTAGTAAGACCTAATATTACATGAATTTTTATGTGAATCAATTGACAATTCCACAAATATAATAACTGTATCCAGAAAACAGTCCTTTTAAAAAACCAACTTTTGGGCGCCTGGGTGGCTCAGTCGGTTAAGCGACTGCCTTCGGCTCAGGTCATGATCCTGGAGTCCCAGGATCGAGTCCCGCATCGGGCTCCCTGCTCGGTGGGCAGTCTGCTTCTCCCTCTGACCCTCCTCCCTCTCATGCTCTCTGTCTCTCATTGTCTCTCTCGCAAATAAAAAAACAAAACCAAAAAAAAAAAAACCAACTTTTAAGCTTATGCCGAGTAATCCCCACAGATTCTCCACTGCATCAGACTTACTTCCCACTGGTACTATCACCATTGCTACTTTAGACAGATTTCATTATATTGCCAGCATAAGACAAAAGTTTACAACCCGGTTTTTAGTAAGTCCATTCTTCCTGTCCTAGTCCCTTCATAGCCAGGCATGTCAAAATATTATATATCGTATCAATATCTAATTACTAGATTAAATTACTGGCATATTTGAGATTTATATTGTTTTCCTTAAAGTAAGGACCACTTGAGTGTGTGAAACCTGCAAGCAACATTTAGTGGAGACATCTTTTCATTAATGCAGGTTTGGAGATATTTTGGACTGAAGTCCTAAATTTACTTTAAAGTATCTATATTTGGGGGTGACTGGGTGGCTTAGTCGGTTAAACATCTGACTCTTGATTTTGGCTCAGGTCATGATCTCAGGGTCATGATCTCAGGGTTGTGAGACAGAGCCCCGTGTCTGGCTCTGCACTGGGCATGGAGCCTGCCTGGGATTCTCTCTCTCCCTGCTCCCTGCCACCGCCCCCCCCCCCCAAATCATCTAATTTCACTAGCAACCATGAACAAAGTAAAACATTTCCCTTAACTGACTGTTTTACTTGATGACTAGGTATCATCTTGCCAAGTGAATGACAGGACCAGAGTAATGGATTAAGCTGTTACATATCCTGGGAGGGGCGAAGGATATCTTGGGAGTGCTTTTGAATTTCGTATCTCATTAGTTTAAATTGGGGAATGTAAAAAATGATTAAAGTTTTCCTTTCTTAGTTCTTCCGTGTATTCTTGTTGATATAAATAGATGAAACTATTACCAATGCTGTCCAAAGTTTAGAAAGCTCATCATCTACATCATGAAGGCAAACAAACTCTCGAAACACAGTTCCACCCTGCAATTTTAAAAAGGCCTTTGAAGATGTCCATAGCTTTGGCAGTGTTCCAGAACCAGCTGGATCAGAGTGATGCAGCTTAATATAGAACACTGCAAGCCTGGAGAGTTGTGAAAGCCAGGGTAGCGTCTGGAGCAAATGAATGTGTGATTGACACTGATGGGCCTAACCTTCCACAGCAAGATATTTGTCAAGATTTCCTGAGAAATGAGATTGTATATTTAAAAAAAAAATAGAATAAATAGTCTCTGAAATACACAAACATCAACACTATTTTCTTTATTTTTTTTCTTTATCTACTTTGAGGCAAAGATTCTAACGCATAATTAATCACCCAGTCTAGTGTATTACGTTATTGATAACATATTAAATACCAGTACTGGACTTAGTTCACTTATTTTTGGTTAGCTCTGCCCAAGTCTCAAAGAGAAAAATAACAGATATCTCCAATTGATCTGTGCTTGGTAATCACAGTAGTGAGAACAGTTCAGTGAAGTAGAAAGCTCTTCGTTAAACTATCTAAATAGCTAGACAGGCTGAAGGTTCATTCATTCAAAAAATATTTAGTGCTTATTCTATAATAGGCACTCTTCTAGGGATGTAAGTATTATAATTAATAAACTAAGTCTATGCCCTCATGGAGTAAACACTTGTGTGTCTGATAGACAATAAAATAGGTATATACATTATTTTCAAGTGGTGGTAAATGCTAGAAAGACCAAGAAGTAGGATAAGGGGATTAATGTTATGATGGGATGGGGTGATATTATAGAGCAAGAACTTTTTGAGGAGGTGACATTTAAGCAGATTGCTGAGTAATATAAAAGAATGAGCCACACAAAGTTCTGAGGAAAAACATTTCAGATAGAATAAAAAGCAAAAACCAACCAAACTCAAAAGATCTTCAGAAAGAAATGCATTGAATTTCTTTTCAGAACAGCAAGGAGGAAAACTAGAGGGAGAGAAGGACAAGATGAGATCAGAGAAGTAGCCAAAGGCCAAACATCAGGCTTTGTAGGCCATGAAGAAGTCTCGATTTCAGTCCAGTGTCCAGAAAGTCACTGGATGGTTTTTAGCAGGGATAGGACATAATTCCACGAACACAGACTTTAAAAGGTAGAAGTGGAATCAGGGAAACTAGTTAGGAGAGAAATGGGGCCTTCACTCTAGGTGTGGTAGTAGTAGATGTGGTAAGTTGTGGAACATTGAAAATATTTTGGGAGCGGGTCTGAAGATATTTGTTGATGGCTTTGGAGTATAATTTTGCAAAAAAGGAATCAAGAATGATCCTAACATTTTGCCTTGTGCCTATACATGAATGGTATGCCTCTAACTGAGATAATGGAGAATGGTCAAGGCAAATGGGAAAGCAAAGTTTTTAGAGAAAAAAAAATCAGTGATGCTAGATGATATAAATATGTATGAGAATTAGAAATAAATCTCGGAAGCCTGGATGGCTCAGTTGGTTGAGTGTCTAATTCTTCATTTCGGCTCAGGTCATGATCTCGAGGTAGTGGGATCGAGCCCGCATACTGGGCTCAGCGCTCAGCACGGAGTCTGCTTGTCCCTCTCCCTCCCTTTGCTTGCCTGTGAGCTTTCTCTCTCTCAAAAATAAATAAAATCTTAAAAAAAAAAAAGAAATAAATCTCAAAATCTTAGGTGCTACAGCATAAAGTCACATTTATACAAAAATCAAGACACTTTACCATGAATTATGTTTCTAGAGGACAGTAGGCATGGGCAATGGGAAAAGATGTTTTCAATTTTCTTTTTTATACATTTCTTCATTTGCTCAAATTTTCTTATAAATCTCCCTCATATATTACTTTTATTTTTTTAATTTAAATATACCAATAATACACTAATAAAAATCAAGCAGTTAAATGAGAGATTATATAGTAAGCAGATAGAAAGAAAAATCAACTGCATTTACCTGTTTAGAAAGGTTTTAAAACTCTCCAGCTCCTACCCCCATTAATGAACCTTAGAAGTGGACAGGTGCATTTTCAGCTCCCTCTTCTAACTTTACATTTGGCATTACCATCAACTTGTTCCTTGGTTTAAAGTTTGCTTTCTTTCCCTAGCTGTGGCCCATGCTGCTCCACATGTAGTATGATATGCTCTGCCTCAGGCTCTAAAATGGTTTATACACATCTATCTCAAAAGCATTTGTCATCTGTTCTAATCCAGTGACTGCTTAAGACCCGAACCAGTTGGCCTCAATTAGCTAAATGAGGCCTGTTTGTTTGCTGTTTGGAGCTAGGTAGCAAACACAAGGGTATTCCAACTTGCCATATTACCTGATGCCTTCACCATGAAATCAGTTAGTAAACTAGCTAACTGTCATGAAGTCACTTTTTCTGTTTAGATAAGAGAGTAGCCAAAACTCTCAGGGACATTTTAATAGACACCTATAGAGAGGGGATTAGGGCCTCTATTAATACGCTCAGTCCCAGGATTCCTGCAACATGGGTTATTCTACCGATCTTCTCCCCTCACATTCTCCCAATGAGTTACCCTTCTCCCCACGCTGGGTCTTATTTCAAGGGTATTCACTAGTGGGGCGCCTGGGTGGCTCAGTCCGTTAAGCGTTTGCCTTTGGCTCAGGTCATGATCCCAGGGTCCTGGGATGGAGTCCCGCATCGGGCTCCCTGCCCAATGGAGAGTCTGCTGCTCACTCTCCCTCTGCCCCTCCCCCACTCATGCTCTCTCTCGCTCTCAAATAAATAAATAAAATTCTAAAGAAAGGTATTCACTAGCTCACTTGTAATGTCAACTTGCTGTTTTTAAAGATACGATTGTCAAATTATTAATTCATTTTAATGTCAACTTTACCGAGGGACAATTTTAAATGTATAATTCGATGTATACAGTTTTGTAACCATACACACAATCAAGGTATAGAACAATTCCCTCACACCCCAAAAGTTCCTTTATTACCTCTTTGTAGTCAATCCTCTTCCTGCCCCTGCAGCTTCTGGCAACCACTGATCTGCTTTCTGTTGCTGCTGTTTTGCTTTTTCTAGAACCTCATATAAATGGAATCATGTAGTATGTAGTTTTTTGTGGATGGCTTCTTCCCCTTAGCATAATAATGAAATTCATTCATGTCTTTGCATGTATAAGTAGGTTGTTCCTTATTGCTGTATTTTATTGTATGGATTTACTGTATTTTATTCATCCATTCACAAGGTGATGAATATTTGAGTTGCTTATAAACTTACAAAAAATTTGCAAACTTGCTTACCAGTTTTTGTGTGGACATAACATTTTATCTCATTTGAGTCAATATCAAGAAGTAGGATTGCTGAGTTGGGTTTAAATCTACCATCTTACTATGTGTAGTATGTATTTATTTCACTTTTATTTTTAATTTTTTTAAAGGATTTTATTTATTTATTTGACAGAGAGAGAGAGAGCACAAGCAGGGGGAGTGGCAGGCAGAGGGAGAGGGAGAAGCAGGCTCCCCACTGAACAGGGAGACCGACGTGGGGCTCTCGATCCCAGAACCCTGGGATCACGACTGGAGCGGAAGGCAGTCACTTAACCAACTGAGCCACCCAGGTGCCCCTCACCTTCATTTTTTAAAAAGATTTATTTATTTACTTGAGAGAGAGAGAGAAAGGTCATGCGTGGGGGGAGGGGCAGAGGAAGAAAAATCCTCAAGCAGACTCCCTGTTGAGCACGGAGCCCCATGTGGGCTGGATCCCAGGACCCTGAGATCATGACCTGAGCCGAAATCAAGAGTCAGACAATTACTGACTGAGCCCCACCAAGATGTCCTGGTTTCACCTTCATTTTTGAGAGGGTGGCAGGTTGGTTTCTGTTATTTTTAGGTTGCTGTTCTGGCTCCCTCTCAAACCTAAAAACAAAAATTAAAGGCTGTGAAAGAGGAAAGCATTAATAAGAATAAGTAGAGAAAAGAGAATTAAAGATAATGCTGGCTTAACTGTACGAGTGGCCAGTAGTTTCTCTTTATCACGACCAGATTGCTGCTCACCTTTCTGCGGTGCTCAAGTCCAGAACAACAAGCCAGAACACCAAACTACTCTTCATTTTCTTCAGATCACATACCTGCACCATCTCTCGGCCTGCCTTGGAGTTCTGTGTGTAACAGTGTGACTGAACGTTTGCCGGTGGAAAATGAGCAAAGGAGATGTATGGCACTCCTAGGCCTGGACCATGCAAACCTCCAGATCACAACCCACTGTGATTTCCCATCACTGGGGAGCCCTGACAAGTCACATACTGAAAATGGCAAAGCCATGAGAAGGAAGGAACTGCATTATCACTTACAGGAAATGTTATAGGAAAGCTCTCTATTTATCAGGAATCCCTGTTTTGACTTCATGTGAGCAAAAAAATAAAAGCGGGCGCCTGGGTGGCTCAGTCGTTAGCGTCTGCCTTCGGCTCGGGTCATGATCCCAGGGTCCTGGGATCGAGCCCCGCGTTGGGCTCCCTGCTCGGCGGGAAGCCTGCTTCTCCCTCTCCCACTCCCCCTGCTTGTGTTCCCTCTCTCGTGTCTCTCTCTGTCAGATAAATAAATAAAATCTTTAAAAAAAGAAAAGGAAAGCAAAAATTATTATGTTAAAGGCACTAACTTGGGGGCGTTTGGCTGGTACTTAGGCCAGTGTTTCCTTAATACGTTGTCCTTCCCTCCTCCCTCGTTCTTTTCCAGCCATTCACTAACAAATGAGATATATTTCAAACCACACAAAAGTTTGTGTTCTTTCTGCTATTTATGTGTCTTTTTAAGACTGATGCTGACAACAGTTAGTATGTGAAGGCTGTGCAGGGTAAAATTGCAGACGTGGGCCTGGAAGTCAAGCCTACCTTGGCTTGAGTCCCTGATCAACCACGTACTAACTATGCGACCAAGTTATCGTTTTCTCATCTGTACAATTGGAATATTAACTCTTCCCTTAGAGATTTTTATAAAGCTTATGTAAGATACTATATACAGGATGCTTTGCTCAGTGCCTGACACAGTAAGAATGAAAAGTAGCAAATACTATTATTTCATCTCTTATACACTGTTGGTATAATCTATTTAATAGTTTAAGAAGTTTTCTGTTATAACTCAGATGTGCCATCAATGAAGAGTAACTGTAGCTTAAAATTGTTTATTAATTATTTCTTCCCGAAAATCTACCAGAATATTTTCTACACAGATTAAAACAGGGTTACTTTTAGGTGTAATCAATAATAAAGAAATAAAATTCTCCTGTCCATAAAAATGCCTAGGTATCATCAGTTTTGAAATAAAGAGGAAAGTTCAGATGTGTTCATCATCCTGTGGTTTGCAGTCTGACTCATGGTTCAATGCAAAGGATTATTTAGGCCCCAAAGGCCCGCCTAATCTTGTCAGAAAGGAGATAACCAGAGTGAGGAAGTATTTTCTGTGCCTTCACCTTTAAATTATAACACTACTTAATGGCTCTTATCTTACAAATTGTCTGCCAAAGTGCCGGGTTTTTAAGATTAAAGTCCTAGGGAATGTTTGAAAACTAGATTATAGTTAAACTCTATTTCCCCCAACTATCTCTCCAGTTGAGCTCCACATGTCTCTGAGTCTGGGCCTTTTTTCCTACATTAGAAAAACGACAACAACTTTTTTAAATAATCAAGCATATTGTCTGTTCGTATTGTCACACAGTAAAATGCTAGTTTCATTTTCAATACTGGGTCCACTCCTCTGTGACTTGAGGAGGCATCCAATTCTAAGGTGATGGGCTAGGGTAATTATTGAGATTGCTCTTATTTATACTGAATACCACACAAAGCAACTTAGAAGAAAAATTATAGCTGTATCCTGAGCACAGTCATACATGCACAGAGGTGTTTTAAAATGTTGCTATAAGGGCGCGTGGGTGGCTCGGTTGGTTAAACGTCTGCCTTCGGCTCAGGTCATGATCTCCAGGTTCTGGGATCGAGCCCCTCATCAGGCTCTCTGCTCAGCGGAGAATCTGCTTCTCTCTCTCTCTCCCTCTGCCCCTCCTCCCTGCTCGTTCTCTCTCTCTCAAATAAATAAATAAATAAAATCTTTTTAAAAAATAAATAATAAATAAAATGTTGCTATAAAGCTAGGGGCGCCTGGGTGGCTCAGTTGGTTAAGCGTCTGCCTTCAACTCAGGTCATGATCCCAGGGCTCCCTGCTCAGCGGGAATCTGCTTTTCCCTCTAACCCTTCCCCCTTGCTCATGATCTCTCTCTTTCTCTCTCAAATAAATAAATAAAATCTTTCTTAAAAACAAAGTTTTTATCTAGCTATTACTTGGGACTTGCAAATGAAAAACAATTTAGTTACATAGGTTATAAAGTAAACAAATCACACCAGAAAGAAAATGCTGATTTGAAAAGATACGCTCTCAAGAAAAGGGAAAGTTCAGGATGTAGCTTTTTTTTTGCTGGGGGGTAGGGAGGGTGGGGAGTAGGTTGGGGGCTTTAGGGGAGGTTGGGGAAGAAAGGGAAAGGGAGAATATGAATGAATTATAAAAGAATCACATCTTGAGGGACGTCTGGGTGGCTCAGTCGGATAAGCATCTGCCTTCGGCTCAGGTCATGATCCCAGGGTCCTGGGATCAAGTCCCACATTAGGCTCTTTGCTCAGTGTAGAACCTGCTTCTCCCTCTGCCCCTTCCCCTGCTCATGCTCTCCCTCCCTCCCTCTCTCTCTCTCTCTCTGACAGATAAATAAATAAAATCTAAAAAAAAAAAATCATTAAAATTTATAACTGAAAGAACATTAGAACACAATGAAGATTGTATCCTCAATATTGATCAGTAATTTCTTATAATTCCCATATGGAAAGACTGAAATACTAGAGTAAATCAACCAGTAACAACAGAAAATTATATAATTTTGATTCCTTTGCAGTACACAATAATTAGCAAGGCTAAATAAGGGTCTAATCTAATTTATGTAGCTATCCCTCCCTCCACAAATAAGTGGGGAATCATTCAGATAACTCATCAGTTAAACAGGAAACATTTTAATTTTAATAATTACATTTTTAAAAACTAGATCTCATCTATATTCAACTATCAGTTAATCAGTTACATATGTTTATAATTTTATAAGGTAGTTCGGAGAGGTGAGTGTAAGATTTAAAAAAACTCATAAATCCAGGGTGGTCCAACCAACTGTTCAGGATGTTGCTGTTTAGTATAGAAACAGGGTTTTTTTTTCTTTCTACCTTTTCAGACATTAAGATGATTAAAACAATTCTACTGACTGACTCTAGGATTAACATCCACTTTATACTGTCAAGCAATCCCTTTGCTTTGATCTCCTTATGTTATGAGGGAAGGTTTCAAAATCTAAGAAGACAAGGCTTTACTTTGATTTAATTTAAGAAACACAAAGATGAGAGTAATGAGAGCTAATGAGGCTTCTGGTTTATAAATATTATTGTATTAGAGAAATAAAAACTTTCAAAAACCATAAACAATTTACATTCCTGGGGAGTTCCATTTTAATTTTTTGACTGGGATTTATCTAGTCTTCATGTTCCAAATAGCAATTTTTAAGAGACCATAAAATAAAGGAAATAACTGGTCTTTTATCTAATTTAACTTTAGTATGCTAACCATGAAAAAAACAAATTTCATGTCAAAACATGCTTATCAATTGGAGGAGCTGATTATCTTGCAATAACTGTTTAAGGAACTAAATCACCAGTTGTTGAAATTGGAGATGCCATTTCAATGTGAGATTATATATTTGATCGACTATCTGCATGAATGCGCATCTCCCAAATGTAAGATTTCTAATTTGAAAAATAAGCTACCAAAGCTCATGTGGCAACCAAACCTACAAATAAATCCTACAAAGTATGTGGGAGTAGTTGAGACTTGCTTATGAAGGAAAAACTGAGTGCAGTATTTCCATTTGAGACTGAGAGCAAAGTCAAGGTACAGGTAAATAGATTGAATATTTTGGAGAAAGAACACAGTGAGTGAAAAAATAACCTTTACTCTGAAAATGGACTATGATAAATTGACAACTAAAAAACCCTAAATTATTTCACATTTTACTAGACTTAAGTTGCCACAGATAAGTTCTAAAATTGGATATCTAGAGTGTTTATTATATGACTAAATTGAGATATGAATATGTGTTTCTGAGCTTCTAGGTATTTGTTATCACTTGAAAATTAAAGTTCAAAGTTATTATTCATGTGAACATCTAAGACTTTTCATCTCAAGCTCTAAGTTACAACACAAAATAATGTGAATAATGTCTTTACATGTTAAAGGAATAATAATGAAATGGTTTCCTCATTTTCCTCATGAGAAAATCCAAAGATTGCAAAAAATAACCTCAGTTCCCAATGGAAGCATATAGATGAAGTACTGTATTAGTCAAGATTCTCCAGAGAAACAGAACCAATAGGTGGTATGTGTGTGTGTGTGTGTGTGGGTGGGTGGGTGGGTGGGGGGGTGTAGTATGTACGTGTATGTATATGTGTCCATATATATTCATAAGAGTAAGACACACACACACGCATATATATATGAATTTATTATAAGGAATTGGCTCACATGATTATGGACATATAAGTCCCAAGATCTGTAGGGTGAGTTGGTAAGCTAGGGACTCAGAAGAGCAGATGGTGTAGTTCCAGTCTGGAGGCTGGTGGGTGGGAGACCAGAAAGAGCTGATGTCCTAGTCAGGCAGGAGGAATTTTCTTACTGGGTGAGGGTCAGCTTTTTTGTTCTATTCAGGTCTTCAAATGATGGGATGAAGCCCATCCACATTAGTGAAGATAATCTGCTTTATTCTATCTATTTAAATGTTAACCTTATCCAAAAATAATGTTTGAGCAAATATCTGGGCAGCCCTTGGCCCAGTCAAGTTGACACATAAAATTAACCATCACAATTATGATGACGGGAGTTGTTGGTTATACTTTCTCCATTCAAATGTCCTCCACATTGAAATGGTAGCAGAGTGGGGAAGTCATGACATGGGTTAAGTGTCAAAATGCCTGTATTAGAATCCTGTCTCCATAACTTATTCCCTGGGTGACTTTATTTTTTTTAAATATTTTATTTATTTATTTGACAGAGAGAGACACAGCGAGAGAGGGAACACAAGCAGGGGGAGCGGGAGAGGGAGAAGCAGGCTTCCTGCCGAGCAGGGAGCCCAATGTGGGGCTCGATCCCTGGACCTTGGGATCATGACCTGAGTTGAAGGCAGGCACCCAACAGACTGAGCCACCCAGGTGCACGCCATCCCCCCCCCCCCCCACCGCCGGATGACTTTAGACAAGCGATAGCTATGTGCTTCTGATTCTTGATTAGTAAGTAAATTAGGGATAATAACAGTCCCTGTTTCACACTGCTATTATTGTTGTGAAGAGTAAATGAGATATTCTATGTAAAGTACCTAGAAGAAAAACTGGCACATAGTAGGAATCCCCCAACAATGCACTATATTACACAAAATTCATTGAAATGAAATTCTTTTTAAAAATCATTTCTTTATGTATTTTCCTTTCTTTTACACTTGATTTTTTCAGTTTCATATATAAGCCCGTAATTTTTCACTTGCTCCAACAGTTTTTCCTCCTAAGTATCCAGTAGCACATATAATAAAACTCTTCTAAAACATGTTGACATATTTGTAACACAAACATCTCTTATGTTTACTCTGATCAGCAAACATTGAGTAGTTATTTGCCAACAACAGACTACAGAGAAAAGTAAGAAGACTAAGACACGTTCCTTTTTCTCAAAAAATCTGTAGTCCAACTGAGGACATAAATTAATATACAAGACTTGAAAAAACTAGGGAAGAATTCAAGACATTATTAAAGTACAATGAGGACAAGAATTACCACTGTGCTCTAGGGGAACAAGTATTCCCATCCTTCTCCCTCCCCTCCATCTAAGAAGATATACAGATTTGCCTAAGTGGATTGTGGGTTTTGTCAGGAGGATGGGTAAAGCAAATAGAAAGCTTAAAAAAAAAAACAAAAACAAAAACTCAGACAACGTGGTGGATCAACATAATGAAGAGGAGGGAAAGGGAGAAAGATAGGAGGTGGGGGAAACAGAATTCTTGGATTTGAGTGTCCAGGTCGAGTGGGTGGTGATGAAACAAGGGTCTAGAGGAGCTACAAAGTGGAGAGTATCAACATGGGTAGGCTGGTTGTGTTCTCTTCCACAACATCCCATCCTTCGCTGCACTATGGTTTGACTTTCGCTTTATCCTACTCTTCGATTTTGCTGCAGCCTGAGCTCAGATTTTGATGCCATGCTCTACTTGTGTTTGTCGCCTCCTTTTTTGGAGCAGACTCATGACTGGACTCCCTCCTGGCTCAGCTCTATCACTGATCTGTGTTATTGAGTGAATCATCTCGACCCCAGGAATGTTCTTTCTGCTATGGTTGAGTGCCCAAACCTCACCTTACAAGCCCTGCCCCCAGGTGTGTTGGGTGTTAGAGAATAAGAACAAAGGTGGGTTGATGTTAATTACTAAATAAGATTGTACTATAATGATATCTTACATTCATTGTTAACTGTGGCTCCAGTTATAATTGGTTTATATATATATATTTTACAGTATATATATATATATTATTTTTACAGTAATATATATTGTAAAACAAATAGCACTTAGGATGATTAAAGGGGAGAGAAGCCAAGAAAACAAATGATCATAATAGTTAAGTGGTAAATTACAAAGCTTGTAAAAGGAACTGCTCTGAATGGAAATTGGTGTACGTCAAGGAGATGCCTGGAAAGAGAACCGGCAAGCTCTGGTAACCACAATGGGAAGGGAGGCAAATGTAACTGGGAGCAGTCAACAGTCACTTTGTGGTTTTATAATGGCTACTGGCAGGACACTGACAGACCTGTCAATTGTGATGGCAGGAGTGGAAGAATTGGTAAGGACCAAAACTGATATAACAAAGTCTGTGCTCGCCATGGGCAACTTGATGCAATGATGGCCGTATCTTGTGGAACTGGGGTGGCTGGAGATAGAAAACAAGATAGGATTTGTTTGACTATGTTTCTAAGTGTTTGCTGAAACCACAGGGTGAGAATCGCTGCCTCAGTGGAGGGAAAATGAAAAAAATTCAATTGCATCATTGCCGTGCCTCTAAAGAGACTTCAAACAATTCTTAATTTATGTAGAGCTACATGAAGACTCTTTCAAAAAGACATGATGGTTTCTAACATTCCCACAATGGGAAGAAAGGAAAATAAACTCTGCGTTGACTTTTTGCAGGTACTGTCGCTTAAAGATGTTTCTGGACATCTTAGTCAAGCGCAGTTTGTTGACATAAGGGAAATGACCACAAATCATCACCTACTGTGCTTATTTTTTATTCAGATTTCAGAAATAAACTCTTGTTGATGCCTAGTAATGTCTCTTCAAAGTTCAATATTCAAGGGGAGGAGCAATTTCACAAAATAAGAAAAATCAAAGGTTCTGCCAAATCAGGACCAAACTTTCTGAAATGCTGAGACTGATTCAGTGCATTAGTGACTGAATAACCTACATGAGAAATGAGGTAAATCTCTGAGAGTTTCCATCTTGCTTGCGTTCAGGCTCCAGTGCTCCCTGACATTGACACTTCCATGCAAGAGAGTCGTTTGCTGGGTTTAGCCTCGAGTCCTTTCTTTTCATGAACTATGCAATTCATAAAGGGATACCGATTTTAAAAGATTTTCAAAATGGCATTTATGACATGTCCCTGTGTGCCAGGGTTTCTGTTGGGTACATTTGCTCAGGGGTAAGGTTTTTAAAATACCATTCTTTTACAGTGTAAACAGGAAAGATTTGGAGTGGGTGGATTAGTCAGAGGATGGAACAGGGGCAAGCGTTTGGGGATGGAGACTTTTCATGGAAGTATGAAGTGAGAGAAATGACATTTCTTGGCTCAGTTCCCAGCATTGTTTGCTGGAAACATTTTGCGTGTGAAACAAGCAGCATTCACACCCGACAATACCATTTTTCTAATCAGCCGGTAGAGCATTTCAGTTTATCTGTGACAGTGTTTGGGAAATTAAAATTCCAAAGAGCTTTATTAGCCTTTGGTATATTTGCCAAAGGCAAATATAAAGAACCTAAGCCACACTGAAGAACCTCACTATTTTCCCTCTGTCATCTGTATAAAATGAATACACTTTGCCAAAAGCAAACCAGTAACTTTTCCTTACTTGTTCTGAAGACTAATATAGCTCACTCTTAGTTATCAAATGTATTCCAAAATAATTGGCAGTGAGGCGTGAAATAATAATCTTCTTCAACTGAGTAGATGTTGGTTGAGCAGTGTTGTCAAATCCTAAGGCGAATTTTCCATGTCCCTGAACCTCAATCTTGTTAAGTTAGGCAAAAAAAAAAGGGGGGGGGAGGAAATAAATTAAATCCAGCTGTGATCATTCTATATACCTCTACATACCCTAGAGATGTTTATGAGGCTCAGAGGTTTCGAGGAACATGTTAGTAAGAGTCACTGCAAACTCTTCCTTGTTTACATTAAAATTCCCAGGAAGAATTTGAAACTGCAATAGCCATGAGGAAAACAGGAAAAGGAGCCTTTTGTGACCCTTAACCTCTTTTGTAGCTTTCAGTGGCAGAGTTATCAGAAGAAATGACATGGGTCGTTTATTGGAAGAATTTTGAGGGGGATGATTTTACGTTAAAATGCAGTGTAGTCTCTAAAATTGCTGGCTAAGATGACCTCTGTTGTAGTAACGGGCGAAGAACTGTGAGCACGGATGCATGAAGGCAATTGGAATGTGAGAGACAGATGGCACGCTGCATAGATGACACATTCTGTTAGGGGGGACAAGACATGGGCGAATATTGTCTGTGTCTAAGGAAAATACAGTGAGGTAGCTTCCCAAACTCAAAAACACTAGAGAGATGATTCCAGCTGAGACCTGGTCCTGCTTCTGAACTGTGGTCCTGTTCCTCGCTTCCTTCTCGAATCAGGCAGAAATGAAGGGCTAAAATGATTCTCCTAAATTCATCAGGGGAGGAAGCTGAGACACATCAGACTTTGATGAAGAAGCTTTTCAATTTAAAAATTTATAACAAGTTAAGTTACTGCCCAATGAATTGTTTTTTTCCCAGACATAAATATTTATCTTTTTTAATAAGTTGGAAGTCACCATGAATCCGATGGTCATTCTGAAATGTCAACTGAAGTCTTGGTTTCTTTTTAGCTCTTTCTCAAACTCATGTGGGGGAAGGTGATCAGAGAGAGATTGAAGAGCCTCCTCCTCACTACCATGGTGGCAATTTTATTAGGAAGAGGTGTCATGGCTAAGTATCATATTCTGTACATAGACTTGAGTAGAGCGCTCTTCAGAGATCTGTGCTTGGTGGGATTGTGCCAGCTCAGCACTGGCTGTTCTCAAGGGAAAAAATTGTGAAACTTCACAAACCTGAGTTAGGATTAGAGAACCTAGCTGCCAAGTCATAGTTCATGGTCGAGTGCCGACAGTTGGCACTCAAGGAAGCCTATATCAGAATGCAAAACATCTTATTGATGTGGATTGCTGGTGTCAGAAAGGTGAACGGCTCCCTCCCAACCCACCAAATTCCATTTAAAAATTTTTTCCTTAAAAAGAAATTGGCAGTGAAGATTTGTAACGCAGAAGGGAAAGTTTCTGGAATAAGGTTAAAAAAATCCACACTTTGGAACGGAAAAGAAATAAAACATTTAGATCAATGATGAATAAAAATAAAATTGGGGATGAAGAAAATCATAGGTTATGAAAATGGTGGAAGAAACAATGAAAAATGTAGAAAAATACACAATGAAACAGAAAATAATTCTACAAACAAATATTGCGAGAATTCAATTTCATCCTATTTTTGTCTTTTATGTGTTAACTAAATTTGAAATATTTCTAATGATGGTCAATTTAATATTTTTACTGGCAACTTACGTTTTTGGCCAAACTTCCTAAAGCTTTGTACGGACATTTTTCCTCGCCTGCCTATAAAAATACATCACTGGAGTATTTTTAACAGCAAAGTCTGTATGAGACAGTCTACTTTCTTGATCTGTCAGATACTCATAGCCGCTTCTAAGTAGCCTCATTTGTAAGCCCTTGCTTGTGGTTTTTCTTCCCCCAGTTGGCGTCATTTTATTTAAAAAAAAAAAAATGTAGTAGTGTAGTCATTAAGGATATACCACCTATGGCTAAAACTTCACTTTACATAATTTCATGCCACTGCAAGCATTTTGGTTACTCCCAGAAATAATTTTTAGATCTAAGTGATCCTGAAGGAGGATCTGCTTTCCTTTGGTACAAACTAAAGCTGCTATGTTTGTTTATTTGTTTCTCTCTTCAAGCTTCAGCACAGTTTATAAGTAACAGCAAAAAAGGAAAATAACCTTTGCTTTTTTATAAGATAAACTATGAGGGAGGAGTGTTTTTGTGAGGTTATAGAATATCATCCTCTACTTCCAAACAGGAATACACTCATTACATAGATCAGAGATGGTAAGTAAGTTTTCTTGCATGGGCTGGCCAGTTCTCATTGATCAATTCTTAGTGGCTGCTGGAGAATCATATGGAGAAAGGTTTGGAGTTCAGTTCAGGTGCAGCAAGAAAGAGTGTTGTGATTTTGAAAGCTTCAAGAATTTTTTCAAAAATATTAATGAATTTAGAGGAGTTAAGGTTATATTTGGCAAGAAGAAACGTTCTGGTCAGTAAACGGCACAGAGATCCATATCTCCACTGAATAGTATTCTTTGAGAAAAATAAACTTGTTTTCTTTTTTTAAAATTAAAGGTCTCTAAGACGTTTGGAAGAGCTGTTATGTTAGTCACTCATTCACTCACAGCTTGGTAGTAATTAGTTAAGTAATCTAACTCCCAGGTAGGATCAACTGAACTGTGGGAACTTGATTATGGAAGAAGAGAAGGAGTGGTAATTTGTGGGCAGGAGACACTAGCAGGCTTCCTAAAACGTAAAATTCTTTTGAAAGATTTTGGCTCTCTAGGTTGCCAATGTCTTATCTCGGTCACTGATGAAAATATCAAACAGGACTGGGCTTTGGTTTGACACCTGCTAAACATTATTTATGTCTTAAGCCTGACATCAAACCAGTTGTAACCATTCTATTTTTAAGTTTCCTGAGCACCCTTCTGAGTTTCCAGTATAAACTGTAGTAGTGCTCTCGGCACTTAGCTGATAGATTTGCCTGAAAATATAGTTCTTTGAATTAGCAGAGGACTCTTCTTTCAACGACACTATGTACTTTCATGTATAATTCTAGGATGGTGGAATTATAAGAGACAAAGGTTGGGAAGACTTGTATTTTAGCTCTAGGTGACCCTAGTAATTTTGTACAGATTGCTTAATCTCTTTGGACCTCAGAAAATGAAGGTTAGCCCAGATTAGTGTTTCTTAACCTGTGGGCCTCAAATTCCAGAGCATCCCCCCTACTGCCGAGGTCCCACCAAAGCACATGCAACCCAGAACTGTGTGACTGAGTACTACCAAGACATGTGAAAGATTGTGGAGTTATGTTCCCGAGAGGACTTTTGAAAAGGGCAAGAATCACTGGTATAAGTTACGGACAAGCTTTCCATCTCTCTCTGTTAGCTCTTGATTCATAGACCCCTCTTCTACATTTGACAATAGTAAGAATATTTGACAAGAGTAAGAATAATCACTTCTACTCTACAGTAAAATAACTTTGAGGTATAGAAAAGTATAATTGATTAATTTCTTCCATGCCATATGATGGCTTTTGAGTAAGTTTGTTTTCTTCAGTTTTGTATTATGTATGATCTTTATTATATTTGGTACCTCTCCTGATAATAATGAAACAAGGATAGATATATACCTGTGTATTTGATTCAATGAAAATGTTGCACTTCAGTTGATACATTCCAATGAGAAGCAGGAGCAGAGTATAAGATACTTTCATAAGAGATGAACTTTGACTTTCCCCTGACATGAGTGGTGGAGTTTCACTGTCAGCTAACATGATCTCTGGAATCTTGGCTTTCTGTAGAGCTACATGATGCCAGATACTCTTTTAATCATGCCAGGAAATATTTTATCTATGATGTCAAAACTCTCAGGACATTTGTGCTAGGAATGCACATTACGTACTCAGTAGGACACCGAAGAAAGTTGCTCAGGTCATACGGACAAACTGTATTTGGAACTGATGTCTTTGAGAAATCAAACTTCCACTGACATTCTACAAACTTTAACCTTGGTAAATCTTCACGGGAAGAACATGCGTAGGGAGCTACATGCACACTTATGTCAGATATGTTAATTGATGAATGCCAGGCATTTCTTCATGTATGCAGAAAGATACACATTTTTCATTTCTAAGAGTTGATGAGGTTTGTTTTTTTTTTAAAGATTTTATTTATTTATTTGACAGAGAGAGACTCAGTGAGAGAGGGAACACAAGCAGGGGGAGTGGGAGAGGGAGAAGCAGGCTTCCCGCTGAGCAGGCAGCCCGATGCGGGGCTCGATCCCACGACCCTGGGATCATGACCTGAGCCAAAGGCAGACGCTTAACGACTGAGCCACCCAGGCACCCCGAGTTGGTGAGGTTTTTAAAAAATAAAAATCTAACCAGAAAAATATAATGTTTCCTAAAACTGGAAGTTTGGTGAGATAATCCATAAATTCAATGATTCCCTTCTTTCAGACCCCAGACCTTATGCTGTAGGTAAGGAGTAGACTATGGGTTTACTTCAAGGGATTCATTAACTTGTGTAGTCAAAGAGCCTAAACTGTTGGATGATTAAATAATATATTTTGCATATATGTACTGGTATTTTTAAAATGTATGCTGTTGTGGCTAATGCAAAATTAATTCATTAAAATGTGTTACTGATAGTATCTTTCTAATGTGAGATACATATGTTTAATATGCTGATCTTAAGAGTTCAAGAATGATCACATAGGATTCTGTGAAATTTTTTTTTGAGTCCTCACTTTGAAAAGATTGGGAACCAGTGTCTTAATGATTTCAGGTAGAGTGACAGGCTGGTAGAGGGCTATTTTTGGCAAATGGGCTTTCTTATTGCAGCTGCCTATGTACTGGGATAAAGGGCAAAGTGTGAGAAGAAGTGGTTTTAACCAGCATTCCGCGGGTCACAGACTACATTTTACCTGTAAGAGTTGTGCTTGGTGTGAGAAGTGATTTCTCTCCCAAATCCAAGGTATCGCCTTATCTCTGAGTTATTGGACCGAAAAACAAACAAACACAAAACCCCAATAAAAACAACCGATTCTAAATGTTTTATTCCATATCACACTCTCAGGTGTTGTATCTCTAAACTACTGGTATTTTGGAGTTAATGAAACTACGTAAGGGATATTTGCTGTGAAAGGAAGAAAATTATGAAGTATTAGCCGGAGGAAATACTAAACAGCTATAGGCACAGGAAGTTATCCTTTGAAGCTTTAGTTATGGCAAGTTTGGGGGCTACCTCCCTCTAGTGGTGCCCTCTCTCTTAGCCCTCAAGTGCGTCAGACATTTTCTTGGGACGTTTCCTCTTATTAATATTCAGAGCGCCATTAAAAAAAATGTTTGTTATCTATTGCCAGTGTCATCTTCATCCCCAAAGCTTTCACCTCCCTTTTTGAAAGGCACACACTTATATATACTTTTTTATATTAGTAGGTTTTATTTGTTGCTATCATAGGTTTTTACATTTAACAAGAAAATATTTGTTAAGTATCTACTATGAATCCACCTGTATGCAACTATATTCACAAAAGAAGTACAAAATTGTTCTTACCACTGAAGACACTTTTAATGTAGGTGAGTATATGCACAAACATAAAATTGATGGTAGCAATGTTTTATTTGCTAGAAAAACAATCTTATGATCTTACATGCTTGCTTTACTTGTCATTAAGACGAGACAATTTTCAGTGTTCAGCTAATTTTTTAAGAAGATCATAATTCTTCTAGTGTTCAGCTAATTTTTTAAAGAAGAAAATCACAATGCTAGAAGAATTGCAATGTTAAACAAAATTGGCATAGGTATGTGGGACTGGTTGGTGGGGAGAGGAGAGGAAGGAGTATGCCCTTGTCTTAGCTGGGTCCCTTATTTACAACTATTCTTAACCTGTTGCATTACCTGTTGCCTTGCTTATAAGAAGAAGAAAAGCTGATGAGCCATCACTGATTATTTTAATTCCTTTTCCAGGTAATTAAAAAGACATTACAGGACTAATTATTATTATAATACCATTTTTAGTTATGAGCACGTTGTCTTGTACAGGAGTATCCAGAAAAGATCTGGCTTCCCAGTGGATTTATACCTCATGACTTCAGATTCCTTGGTCTCTAGAGATAGAGTTGTATGTCAAAAACAGGAATAGAGATTTTAGAATTACCTCTAAAACCATGTTCAGTAAATTCTTATCATGCAAGTAAAATAATAAAGTTTGTACTAAACCCTGCATTTAATTGTGGCCCCACACACTGCAGGACTATGTACTGGAAGTCAGATAATCCTGAAAAAGGCACTGCTACATATTTTAAAATATCCCCAAAGATTGGTCCTTGTCTAGAATGACTCTATTTAAATGTTAATAGGTAGAAATATTTTATTTTGAATGCACGTGTATAATATTGCTAAGGAATTTAGTATATTTTATAGGATAAATATGAACTGATCATGTGACATCATAAGAAAAAATAGTGAATGTCAACAATGCCCACACTGATATCAGTATGATATTCAGATTAATATTGTGCTCTGTCAGGCACATGTGTGATACTGTCCTCTATTCTGGCATCAGAGTTTAATGATACCAACAAACCACAGAGTAGTCAGGATAATGTTGGAAGGTACTTGGAGAACAGCTAAACAAACTGGGCAATTGCTGATATTTTAGCTCTTTTCAAATACATGGAAGACTATATTGTAAAAAAGATACTGGAAGAGGAAATATATTAAGTCTGGGTCTATAGTTTTAAAATTCCACTGTTTACTATTTAAATATGCCTCAGATTTTTCTTTTCTTCTTTTTAATATGTCTCCTAGATTTGTCACAATTGCTCTACTCTCAATGTTAGTGTTTTAATTTTGATTATTATAATAAATGTGTATCTGACTTTTACTGCTTACCCCTGACGTCATTCATCTTAATGCTGTTATTAGATGATTCTTTTAAAAATATTGTTGATGTCATGGAGCTACATCAATTCTAAACTATGGCTGACCTTTAAATGCCTCCATTCATAATTTATGCTGATTTTACCTATTTAATCTTGTTTTCTACTCTTCCTAATGTGGCATCTACTCAACTGAAGTTTGTTTCTTCATTATCCCACACACGTCAGGTTCTTTGTCAGTTTATGCTTTGCTTAAGTTATATCCCTCATTTACCCATTCTTAATCCTCTGTCCATAAACTTGTCCCTACACATCCAAGTCCTATCTATTCTTTGAAAAGGAGTCATTATGTGCCATTCTTTCCATCAGGCTCTTCTTAAACTATTACAGCCAAAATTTGGGGCATAATTCCTATAGCATATTTTGACTAACCTTTACTATTTGGTTTTTTATAAGGTACAGTTATAAAATGATACTTATTCCGGGCACCTGGGTGCCTCAGTTGGTTAAGCGACTGCCTTCGGCACAGGTCATGATCCTGGAGTCCCAGGATCGAGTCCCGCATCGGGCTCCCTGCTCGGCAGGGAGCCTGCTTCTCCCTCTGACCCTTCCCCCTCTATGTGCTCTCTGTCTCAAATAAATAAATAAAATCTTAAAAAAAATGATACTTATTCCATGATATTGCTCATCAATGTAATTCTAGTCACATTTTATATTGTTGAGGTAGATTGTTGCAGTGATGACCCTGACTTATTCATGTTTTCTTGTATCTATGCCTTTGGGTAGACTCTCATTATATAATGACTCTGGACATGGTCACTTGACATAATTTGGCCTAAGAGATAATAAGCAAATACAATGCAAAAAGAAACTTGAAAAATGTTGCCCACTGGGGCTTGCCTTCTCTTGCTACTTCTGGGAACCCTGAGACCACCCATGCAAAAGAGCTTGGGCTATCCTGATGGAGTTATGTGGCCCAGCCATCCCTATTTCCTAATTCAGGGTCAGTACCGATCAACAGCCAGTATCAACTGCCAACATATGAGTGTAGCTCACCCGGAACCTCTAGCCCCAGCCAACCCAAACAACATATTGCAACTGCAAGACTGAGCCCAGGAAAGACCGACATTGCCAGCTGACATTACCGACTCACAGAATAGCTAGCTAAAAAAAAAAAATAATTGTTGCCTTAAATCACTATATTTAAGAATGGCTTGTTTTGTAGCAAAAGCTAACAGATAAAAAAGCTACTTATTAGCCAGTTGTTAGTTGGATATTAGATCTGCCCCAGCATCTGTACTGTGAGTTACTTGAGAGCAAGAACCATGAAATCTTTTCTAAAATCTTCAGGTTTTTAAATAGTGTTAGATACATAACTGACATTGCATAGATAATTTGATTAAAAATTTCCACTAATAATTTTAATATTGTTTTGTTGGTACCACAAGGATGGGATATTGATCTTTAGACACAATGACATCACCTGTATCTTCTGATTTTAGGTAGGATAAAGTTTTTTCTTTTAAACACAGAATTCATGATATGTGTAATACTGGATTGGACCTTAATTTTTTTAAAAATGCTAGAAAGGATCAAACTGAGACAATTGGCAATATCTGAATGTGAACTATATACTAGGTAATATTAATTTATCAATGTAAAATTTCCCAGGTTTTATAATTATATTATGGTTATTAAAAAAAGAGCAAAATTACTAGCACTAAATTCACTACTACTAAGTGTATATATACATCACTAGTAATAAATTTACTACTAATAAGTATATATAGAGAGAGACAGAGACAGGGAGATGGAGAGAACAGTGTCTGGCAAAATGCTAAGTATCTGGCGAATATTAGGTGAAGAATCAAAAAGGAGTATTTATGTCAGCCTTTGCAATATTTTTCTAGGTACATCTCCTCAGGCAAGGGAAACAAAAACAAAGATAAGCTATTGGAACCACACCAAAATAAAAAGCTTTTGTACAGCAAAGGAAACCATCAATAAAACAAAAAGGCAACCTACTGAATGAGAGAAGATATTTGCAAATAATATATCTGACAAGGGGTTAATATTCAAAATATACAACTTAATATAAAAACCCCCAAATAATACAATTAAAAAATGGGCAAAGGACCTGAATAGACATCTCCCCTAAGAAGACATACAGATGGCCAATGGACACATGAAAAGATGTTCAACATCACTTATCATTACAGAAATGCAAATCAAAACCACAATGACATATCACCCTATACCTGTCAGAATGGCTAAAATAAAAAACACAGGAAATAACAAATGTTGGTGAAGATGTGAAGAAAAAGGAACCCTTGTGCACTGTCGGTGGGAATGGAATCTGTTGATAGATGAATGGGTAAAGAAGATGTGATATATATAGATATATAGATCTATATATGTAAAGATATATATATCACATATATATATCACACATATATATACATCACACACATTTATATATATAAATATATATAAATATAAATATATATATTTAATGGAATATTGATGGTATGGAGATCTATCTATATCATGGAATATTACTCAGCCATAAAAAAGGATGAGATCTTGCCATTTGTGACAACACTGATGGACCTAGAGGGTATTATGTTAAGTGAAAGAAGTCAGATAGAGAAAGACAAATACAGTATGAGTTCACTTGTATGTGAAATCTAAAAAACAAAACAAATTAATAAACAAACAGGAAGCAGAAATGGACCCATAAATACAGAGAATAAACTGTTAGTTGCCAAAGGGGAGGGTGGTGGGGAAATGGGCAAAATAGTAAAGGGGAGTGGGAGATACAGACTTCTGGTTATGGGATGAATAAATTACAGGGATAAAAGGTACAGCACAGGGAATATAGTCAATGGTATTATAATAGTGTTTTATGGTGACAGATGGTGGCTGCACTTGCAGTGAGCATAGCATACACGTGGACTTGTCAAATCACAATGTCATGCACCTGAAACTAATGTAACATTGTGTGTCAACTGCACTTCAAAAAATACGAAGAGTCATACAATTCTTGTACCTTCCTGGTATATCCAGAATTTTTGTTCAAAGTAAAAAGTAAGAAAAAAGAGGTAAGAGCCACTACTCACCAAGTACTTTAAACATTTTAATTTATAAAAGAGGTAAGTCACTGTTGTTTAAAATGGAAGGTCTGTGAGACATGAAGAAGGAGCTGCCAGTTACTCTATCAATTCTACTGTCATTGTTTGTTATCCCAAAGAATTTGTTCTTTAACTCATGATGGAGGATTTGGGAAGGAAAAGCAGAAAATGTTCAATGAATGCTGTAAATTCAGTGGCCAGAAATAAACTTGGAAATCTTCAGGCCAACCATGTATTCTAATACAGGCAAACTTTACAGATAGAGTTTAAGAAAAATTCATTTCTAACACTATTTCCAGAAATAGTGTAGCCTTCTAAAAGCAGTTGGAGAGCTATTTACTTTGCAATTAATAAATGATAAAAGAGAAGAGAAATTGCATTACAGTATTTTTCTTTGGGTAGGAGACCGAGAACTGAAACTTCAAACATTCAGTGAGTTCCTGAATATTCAGAGTATTTTTCTCTGCAGACTGAGCTATAGGATCCTTAGAAATTTAGCACAATGACCTCACTTCAAATTTATCTTAAATTCCTTAACCTTTTTTATACTATTGTATACATGTCCAAATAAGAAAAACCACCATTTTCCGGAAAAATTCTGGAATGCTACAGACTAATTTGAGATATTTACTATTTCAGGGAAATTTTTTACAATAGGAAATTTAATCTTAAATTACAAGATGTTAAAGATACTGTTTTATTTAAATACATAACTAAAAGAAACAAAACAGCCTGAAATAAAACTCTGAATGCTTAATTCCAAATGCTGTAAACAGAGTGAATTTTAGGGACTGATTTCAACATCTTTTCCAAAGTATCAACTTGGTTAAGAAGTATTACTAAAAAAGATAAACTAATTTTATGCTTACGATAGATTGAACTCAAAACTAGTGGCCTTTTCCCTAACTATTCTTAAATAAAAGCACAGAATTCAAAGATAGAAATGTTTAGCTTTGCTGCAATTGACACTATTTGGGGATACGAGATAAATATATGGTCGCGTAACACAATTACTATTTAAAGAAAGATCAAAGACAGAAAATTCTGGTTGAAATAGAACTTTCTTTAAAAGTATGTTATGCTTGGGCGCCTGGGTGGCTCAGTTGGTTAAGCGACTGCCTTTGGCTCAGGTCATGATCCTGGAGTCCCGGGATCGAGTCCCATATCGGGCTCCCTGCTCAGCAGGGGGTCTGCTTCTCCCTCTGCCCTCTTCCCTCTCGTGCTCTCTGTCTCTCATTCTCTCTCTCAAATAAATAAATAAAATCTTAAAAAAAAAAAAAGTATGTTATGCTTTTCATTGCTGATGGGAAATATGGCCACAGATAAGATAAAATCTTCCTGTTTCTTCTCTATCCATGCAGTGTGTTAAGTGCAATGGCAAATGGCCCCAAAAGTGTTGAAATTGTTACTTAGCATCAGTTAACAAAATCACACTTGCATGAGAACTCTCTTCACATAGAGAAGTTCAAAGAATAACAGATTAAACAAAGCATACAAAGAATAAAGCTCTCTTAAGAAGTAAATAAGTAAAGTTTCCCATTTAGATTTTAAAAATATTTATCCTATAAAGAGGAAAAATGAGCATCTTGAAATGCTCAAAAATCTGATTTCTTCTAAGTTTTTGTGGTTTTTCCCCTCATATAACTGAGATAACTGGCTCATAATGTTTGTTATATTAAAATACATTTTTATCCTTTCTAACGGAGCCCAGGCGCCACATACTTGACTGTCCCTAGTTCAGCTCCATTCCTCAGCACTCCATCCTGTCACTGTTTAGAAATGATGAGGTATGTCCTGGTTTCTTCCTATTTATAGAACAGAGGGGATGACCAGAAATGACAGATGGGGCTTACATTAGTTGGAGTTTAAGTAAAAGTCTTAAGCTCTAGGCTTGTGTGTGAATTTAAAGAATGAGGAGTGGGGTCTTTATTAACTTTGTCTTCTTTGCTAGTCAATTTCTATTAATGAATCATATATACACGTAGGAATTGGCAAAGGCTAATTATTTTCTCTTACCTACTAAATAGGAATTTCTAAATAAATGAAACTTAGTATATCCTTGTATCTGTTATTTAGGGAGCTATTTTTTTTCCCCCATGCAGATCAAATCATTGTTGTTTTAATATTTTATATTTGCTTAAGAAAGAGGCAATCCATTATCCTGTTCATACCTTACTGGGCTTAGAATATGGTGCTCTAAATGAAAGAATATGAGTTCTATTCATCTCAATTGATTATAAATTGTAAAAAGGTCAAGTTGGTCTCTAGATTATGCCATTCATTCATTCATATAACAAATACTTACTAAGTATGTGCCATGTGCCAGGCATTTACTGGAGATGTAACAACAAAGAAGACACACAGTCTTCACTCCTATGGATTTGACATCTTACATAGGATAAAACCAAGTGTGTAGACAATTATAACACAGTCTGGTAAAGAAGTATAATACGTTCTTGGGTGAGATTAAGTACAAGGTGCTATGAAAGCATATAGAAAAGCCATACAACTCAATCTTTGGAAATGAGAAATTTTCCAGAGAAAGTAATATCTGACCTAAGAACTGAAGGACATGTTGGAATAGGAGCTGAAGACCAGAAGTAGAGGAGGGAAGAGGGGTGCAAGAGAAAAATAAAAAAGTATTTCAGTGGGACGTATGTTTAAGACCCAAAGTTTAGAGAGAGCATGATGTGAGCCTAGACACTGGGGTGGAGTGAAAAGAGACAAGGTTGACAATGCTAAGTATTGAAGGCAATTCCCATCCTTTTTAGGATTTTGAACTTCACCCTACAGGCAATGAACAATCATTGTAGATTTTTAAGCAGGGGGCAGACAATATAAAAAATTATTCTGTCTGCCTCTGGAAATAGGTCATAGCAGGAAAATACTGTTAGGAATACAGTTAAGAAGCTGTTGCAATGATCCTAGCAAGAATGATAGAGATTTAAAACAAAAGAATAAAGAAAAGTTGACAAATTTTGGAGAGATTTAGAAAGTAGATTCTAAAAGATCTGGTAATTACTTGAAGAGAAAGAATAAAAAATGGTGCTTATAATTTTTGTCAAGGCAACGGATGGATGGTAGAAATATTAATAGTTATATATGTGATATAGAGCACAAAAGAGAAATTCAGTTTCCAGAAAAAGATTTGAAAGTCCTCACCATATGGACTGTAATTAAAACCTATAACATGCATGAAACCATCTGGTGTATGTGTAGGTGAAAAGAAGAGAAGGCATGAACATCACCATGAAGGAGATCAACATAAAAAGAATGAGTTAAACAAGATAAACCTGCAAAACAAACTGAGATGGAATGCCCAAAGAAACATGAGGAAAACCTACGGTCCATGGTGCCAAGGGAGTCAATAGAAGCCATTGTCACCAATGTCAATTATCACATGGGTTTAAGTAATTTGAACACCAAAGAGCATCTTCATGCTTATTAATAGTTTATGCCTTGAAGTTATTGCTTTCACAAAAATAAGTTCAAAATGGATGAAAGACTAAATGTGAGACAGGAATCCATCAAAATCCTAGAAGAGAACACAGGCAACAACCTCTCTGACCTCGGCTGCAGCAACTTCTTGCTAGACACATCTCCAGAGGCAAGGGAAACAAGAGCAAAAATGAACTATGGGGACTTCATCAAGATAAAAAGCTTTTGCACAGCAAAGGAAAAAATCAACAAAACTAAAAGGAAACCTACGGAATGGGAGAAGATATTCACAAATGACATATCAGATAAAGGGCTAGTATCGAAACTTATAAAGAACTTACCAAACTCAGGGCGCCTGGGTGGCTCAGTTGGTTAAGCGACTGCGTTCAGCTCAGGTCATGATCTTGGAGTCCCTGGATCAAGTCCCGCATCGGGCTCCCTTCTTGGCAGGGAGTCTGCTTCGCCCTCTGACCCTCCCCCCTCATGTACTCTCTTTCAAATAAATAAATAAAATCTTAAAAAAAAAAAAAAGAACTTATCAAACTCAATACCCAAAAAAACAAAAAATCCAAAACAAAACAAAACAACAAAACAAACAAACAAAAAAACCCCAAAAATCCAGTGAAGCAATGGACAGAAGACATGAACAGACATTTCTCCAAAGAAGACATAAGATGGCTAACAGACACATGAAAAAATGCTCAACATCTCTTGGCATCAGGGAAACACAAATCAAAACCACAATGAGATACCACCTCACATTGGTCAGAATAGCTAAAATTAACAACTCAGGAAACAGCAGATGTTGGCAAGGATATGGAGAAAGGGGAACCCTCTTACACTGTTGGTGGGAATGCAAACTGGTGCAGCCACTCTGGGAAACAGTTTGGAGGTTTCTCAAAAAGTTAAAAATAGAACTTCCCTACAACCCAGCAATTGCACTACTAGGTATTTATCCAAAGGATACAAAAATAGTAATTCGAATGGGCACATACATCCCAATGTTAATAGCAGCAATATCCACAATAGCCAAACTATGGAAAGAGCCCAGGTGTCCATTGACAGATGTGGTGTGTGTATATATATATATATATAGTACACACACACACACACACACATACTGGAGTATTACTCAGCAGTCAAAAAGGATGAGATCTTGCCATTTACAATGACATGGATGGAACTAGAGGGTATTGTGCTAAGCAAAATAAGTTAGTCAGAGAAAGACATATACTATAGGTAATTTCACCCACACGTGGAATTTAAAAAACAAAAAGATGAACATAGGAGAAGGGAAGGAAAAATTAAATAAGATAAAAACAGAGAGGGAAGCAAACCTGAAGAGACTCTTAACTACAGGAAACAAAAAGGGTTGCTGGAGGGGAGGTGGGTTGGGGGGTGGGGTAGTTGGGTGATGGGCATTAAGGAGGGCACTTGATGTAATGAGCACTGGGTGTTATATGCAACTAATGAAATCACTAAATTCTACCCCTGAAACTAATAATACACTATATGTTAACTAAATTGAATTTAAATTAAAAATATATTTATATATATTTCTACACATTTAATAGCTATATAACACTGAATAAATATCTTAACTTTTCAAGCTTCAATTTCCTCACTTAAAAATTGGAGATAATAATAGTATGTATCTTGGGGGTGCCTGGGTGGCTCAAACAGTTAAGAATCTGCCTTTGACTCAGGTCATGATCCCGGGGTTCTGGGATTGAGCCCCACATCGGTCTTCCTGCTGAGTGGGGAGCCTGCTTCTCCCTCTCCCTCTGCCTGCCACTCCCCCTGCTTGTACTCTCTCTCTCTCTCTTCTTATAAAAAATAAAAAATCTTAAAAAAAAAAAATAGCATGGGGGTGCCTGGGTGGCTCAGTCATTGGGCATCTGCCTTCGCCTCAGGTCATGATCCCATGGTCCTGGGATCGAGCCCCGCATCGGGCTCCCTGCTCTGCGGGAAGCCTGCTTCTCCCTCTCCCACTCCCCTTGCTTGTGTTCCCTCTCTTGCTGTGTCTCACTCTGTCAAATAAATAAATAAAATCTTAAAAAAAAATAGTATGTATTTTCAAGTGTTTTTGTAAATAAATATGATAATTCATGTAAAATGATTCATACATTAATTAAATAGTTTTAAATATCATTGGACTCATTAACACATTATAACCAACTGAACTAAGTAGAAATAATCTGGTAACTTTTGCTCTGCTGTAAAAACTGCAAAAATATTAGTATGAAAATCCATGAGGAAATAGCAAATTTGAACACCACTGTAGACCAAAGGTACCTAATAGACACATAAACAACATTCCATCCAACAGCAGCAGAGTACATATTCTTTTCAAGTGCACATGAAACATTCACTAAGATAGATTATATGTTATACATTAGGCCACAAAACAAGTCTTAACAAATTTAAAAAGATTGAAATATCAAATATCTTTTTCTTTTTTTTAGAGAGGAAGAGACAGAGTGGGGGTAGGGGCAGAGGGAGAGGGAGGGAGAAAATCTTAGTCTCCACACCCAGCGTGAAGCCCAACGCAGGGCTCAATCTCACAATCCTGAGATCATGACCTGAGCTGAAATCAAGAGTGGGATGCTTAACTGACTGAGCCCCCTAGGCACCCTCAAATATTTTTTCTGACCACAGTGAAATCAAGAGCAGGAAGAAAATTGAAAAATTTATAAATATATGGAAATTAAACAACACACTTCTCAACAACCAATGGGTCAAAAAAATCAAAAGGGAAATCAAAAATATCTTGAGACAAATGAAAAGGGAAACACAACATAACAAAACTTACAGGATGAAGCAAAAGCAGATCTAAGAGGGAAACTCATAGTAACAAATGCCTACATTAAGAAAAAAAAAAGGGGTGCCAGAGTGGCTCAGTCAGTTAAGCATCCGACTCTTGATTTTGGCTCAGGTCATGACCTCAGGGTCCTGGATTGAGCTCCACCTCAGGCTCCGTGCTCAGCAGGGAGTCTGCTTAAGGATTCTTTCCTTCTCCCTCTGCCCCATCCCCTCCCCCACATGCATGCCCAAATGTCCATCAACTGATGAATGGATAAATAAGATATGGTGTACACACACACACACACACACACACACACTGGAATATTACTCAGCCATCAAAAAGAATGAAATCTTGCCATTTGAATGATGTGGATGGAGCTAGAGTGTATTATGCTAAGTGAAGTAAGTCAGTCAGAGAAAGACAAATACCATATGATTTCACTCATATGTGGAATTTAAGAAACAAAGCAGATGAACATGGGGGGAGGGGAAAGAGAGGCAAACCATAAAACAGACCCTTAACCACAGAGAACAAACTGAGGGCTGCTGGAGGAGGGGGGAATGGGTGGGTGGGGGATGGGCTAGATGGGTGATGGGTATTAAGGAGTGCACTTGATGACCACTGGGTGTTATATGTAAGTGATGAATCATTAAATTCTACTCCTAATATTATACTACATGTTAACTAACTGGAATTTAAATAAAAACTTGACTAGAAAAACATAGAGAGAGAGAGAACCACAAGACTATGAATAATGAAAACAATTTTGAGCAAAAGGAACAAAATTAAAGGCATCACCTTCCTAATTTCAAAATATACTGCAAAGCTATATTTATAAGAACAGCATGCTACTGGCATAAAATCAGACATACAGATCAATGGAACAGATAGAGAGCCCAGAAATAAATTCATTCACTGTGGTCAATTGATCTTTGACAAAGGTGCCAAGGACACACAATGGGGAAAAACAATCTCTTCAATATATGTTTTTGGGAAAACTGGTTTTCCACATGTAGAAGAATGAAATTGGACCCTTATCTCACTCCATATACAAAAATCAACACAAAATGGAATAAAAGACTTAAATGTAAGACCTGAAACCATGAAACTATTAGAAGAAAACATAAGGGAACAAGCTTCTTAACATTGGTCTGGGTAATGATATTTTGGATATGATCTCGAAATTATAGGCAGCAAAGGCAAAAATAGACAATTAGGATTGCATCAAACTAAAAAATCTGCACAAAAAAGGAAACAATCAACAGGATGAAGAGATAATCTAAGGAATGGGAGAAAATATTTGCAAGGATTACATCTGATAAAGGGTTAATATCCAAAATACATAAAGAACTCAAACAACTCTGGGCGCCTGGGTGGCTCAGATGGTTGGGCGTCTGCCTTCGGCTCAGGTCATGATCCCGGAGTCCTGGGATCGAGTCCCGCATCGGGCTCCCCGCTCTGCGGGAAGTCTGCTTCTCCCTCTGCCTCTCTCTCTCTCTCTCTCTCATGAATAAGTAAATAAAATCTTAAAAAAAAAAAAAAAAAGAACTCAAACAACTCACAGCAAGAAAACAAATACCCAAATAATAATGGGCAAAGGACATGAATAGACATTTCTGAAAACAAGACATACAAATGGCCAAGAGATATATGAAAAGGTACTCAACATTACTAATCAGTAGGGAAATGTAAATCAAAACCACAATGAGACATCACCTCACATCTGTTACTATGCCTATGATCAAAGTACAAGAGAACAATTGCAGAAAAGGGGATCCTTATACACTGTTGGTGGGAATGGAAATTGGTGCAGTTACTATGGAAAATAGTATGAAAATTCCTCAGAAAACTAGAACTATAACTAATATATGATCTAGCAATCTCACTTCTGGGTATATACCCAAAAGAAATGAAATTGGGATCTCAAAAATATATCTGTACTCTTATGTTCATTGCAGTATTATTCACAGAAGCAAGATATGAAAACAACCAAGTGTCCATCAGTGGATGAATGGATAAAAAAGATGTGATATATAAATACAATGGAAGATTAGTCAGCCATGAGAAAGAAGGAAATCCTACCTTTTCTGAAATCATGGATGAAACTGAAGGACATTATGCTATGTGAAATAACCCAGACAGAGAAAGACAAATACTGTATCATCTCACTTATATGTGCAAAGTAAAAAAAAAAAAAAAAAAAAATTGAACTCATAGAAGCAGAGTAGAATGGTAGTTACCAATGGCTGGGGGATAGGGAAAGAGGTCAGGGAAATGGAGAGATGTTGGCCAAGGGTACAAAAAGTTGCAGTTTTCTGGGATGAATAAGTCTAGAGATTAATGTACAGGCATGATGACTATATTTAATAACACTATTTTAAACACTGGAAATATGCTAAAAGTAGATTTTAGGTGAACTCATCACACAGAAAAATGGGAACTATGTGAGGGAGATGATATGTTAATTAATTTGACTATAGTAATCACTTCACTATGTATATGTACATCAAATCATTTTGTACACCTTAAGTATATACACTTTTTATTTGAAAAATACATAAATAAATGTAAAACTGCCAAAAAATATTACTCTGATGTTCACAACTTACTTTGAAATGCATCACAGAAATCAGATAGATTTTTGACTGTATAAATGGACAGATTCTTAGAGTCATTCTTGCAAAGTTATTTTTTTTAAGATTTTATTTATTTGAGAGAGAGAGCACGACTGGGGGTGGGCACAGGGAGAGGGAGAATCAGGCTCCCCTCTGAGCAGGGAGCCCGATGCAGGGCTGGATCCCAGGACCCTGAGATCATGACCTGAGCAGAAGGCAAACACTTAACCGACTGAACCACCCAGGCGCCACCTATGTTTTCTTTTCAAAGATTTGTGGTTTAGTTTTTTTATCCATTGTGAACTAATTTTAGTTAGGTAAAGGTTGAGATTCATTTTTTTCCACATCGATACCCAATTGTTAACATTTGTTGAAAGGATTTATTGTTCTGGCATTGAAATGCCTTGGCAACTATGTTGAAACTCCATTGACCACATAAGTTGATTTCTGGGTGTTTCTGGATTCTGTTCTGTTCCATAGGTCTATATGTCAATCCTTATGCCAATACCACATTTTCTTAATTACTGTAACTTTATAGTGAATCATTATGGCAGGCAGTGTAAGTTCTCCAATTTTCTTCGTTTTTAAAACTGTTTCGGCTATTCTAGATACTCTGCTTTTTCATAAAATTTTCTTTTTTTCATATAAATTTTAGAAACACCTTGTTAATTTCCTCAAGACAAGCCAAACAAGATTAAAAGTGTTGAAATGAGACATCAACTTGGGGAGGATACTTCCTAGTTTTAAATAACGAGTCCTAGCCTCAGCAATCAGACAACAAAAAGAAATAAAAGGTATCTGAATCGGCAAAGAAGAAGTGAAACTCACTTTTTGCAGATGAAATGATACTTTATGTGGAAAACCCAAAAGACTCCATCCCAAAACTGGTAGAACTCATACAGGAATTCAGTAAAGTGGCAGGATATAAAATCAATGCACAGAAATCAATGGCATTCCTATACACCAACAAGACAGAAGAAAGAGAAATTAAAGAGTCGATCCCATTTACAATTGCACCCAAAACCATAAGATACCTAGGACTAAATCTAACCAAAGTCACAAAGGATCTGTACTCAGAAAACTATAGAAAAATCATGAAAGAAATTGAGGAAAACACAAAGAAATGGAAAAACATTCCATGCTCAGGGATTGGAAGAACAAATATTGTGAAAATGTCTATGCTACCTAGAGCAATCTACACATTTAATGCAATCCTTATCAAAATACAATCCACTTTTTTCAAAGAAATGGAACAAATAATTCTAAAATTTGTATGGAACCAGAAAAGACCCCAAATAGCTAGAGGAATGTTGAAAAAGAAAAGCCAAGCTGGCAGCATCACAATTCTGGACTTCCAGCTCTATTACAAAGCTGTCATCATCAAGACAGTATGGTACCGGCACAAAAACAGACACATAGATCAATGGAACAGAATAGAGAGCCCAGAAATAGATTCTCAACTCTATGGTCAACAAATCTTCGACAAAGCAGGAAAGAATGTCCAGTGGAAACAGTCTCGTCAATAAATGGTGTTGGGAAAATTGGACAGCCACATGCAGAAGAATGAAACTGGACCATTTCCTTACACCACACACAAAAATAGACTCAAAATGGATGAAAGACTAAATGTGAGACAGGAATCCATCAAAATCCTTGGGGAGAACACAGGCAGCAACCTCTTCGACCTCAGCTGCAGCAACTTCTTCCTAGACACAGCGCCAAAGGCAAGGGAAGCAAGAGCAAAAATGAACTATTGGGACTTCATCAAGATAAAAAGCTTTTGCACAGCAAAGGAAACAGTCAACAAAACCAAAAGACAACCGACAGAATGGGAGAAGATATTTGCAAATGACATATCAGATAAAGGGCTAGTATCCAAAATCTATAAAGAACTTATCAAACTCAACACCCGAAGAACAAATAATCCAATCAAGAAATGGGCAGAAGACATGAACAGACATTTCTGCAAAGAAAACATCCAAATGCCAACAGACACATGAAAAAGTGCTCAACATCACTCGGCATCAGGGAAATCCAAATCAAAACCTCAATGAGATACCACCTCACACCAATCAGAATAGCTAAAATTAACAGGTCAGGAAATGACAGATGTTGGTGGGGATGCGGAGAAAGCGGAACCCTCCTACGCTGTTGCTGGGAATGCAAGCTGGTGCAGCCACTCTGGAAAACAGTATGGAGGTTCCTCAAAAAGTTGAAAATAGAGCTACCCTATGACCCAGCAATTACACTGCTGGGTATTTACCCCAGAGATACAAATGTAGTGATCTGAAGGGGTACGTGCACCCCGATGTTTATAGCAGCAATGTCCACAGTAGCCAAACTATGGAAAGAGCCTAGATGTCCATCAACAAATGAATAGATAAAGAAGATGTGGTATATATATAATGGAATATTATGCAGGCATCAAAAAAATGAAATCTGGCATTTGCAATGACGTGGCTGGAACTAGAGGGTATTATGCTAAGCAAAATAAATCAATCAGAGAAAGACAAGTATCATATGATCTCACTGATATGAGGAATTTGAGAAACAAGACAGAGGATCATTGGGGAAGGGAGAGAAAAATGAAACAAGATGAAACCAGAGAGGGAGACAAACCATAAGAGACTCTTAATCTCAGGAAACAAACTGACGGTTGCTGGAGTGGTGGGGGGTGGGAGGGATGGGGTGGCTGGTTCATGGACATTGGGGAAGGTATGTGCTATGGTGAGCACTGTGAATTGTGTAAGACTGTTGAATCACAGACCTGTACCCCTGAAACAAATAATATATTAGATATTAATAAAAAATGATCTTAAAAAATAAATAACAATGAGTTTTTTAAAAATTCAAATCTTACATGAGAAATTGCCTAACTTATGTTGTGGGTTTCTCTTTCTCTTTTTCTCTCCCGCCCAGTTCTCTTTCTTTCCCCTTTATTTCTCAAAGCTAAAACGCTATTTTGATAGAAAAGCTAAAACTCATTTGCTCATAATTGGAAAAGGCCAATCTGAAGGCATAAGTGTCATAAATAAGGTATTGCTCCTACTGGTGGCAGCAACTTGATTTCTAATTCATAAATTCTTACCTAATGATGACACGTAGACAAAAGTTTTCCTGTTGTGGCATTTATTGCTGGGATCTTGTTGAAATGTTAACACCATGAGAATTCCATTTAATGAGATGCTGTGAGAGGCGTTTTAATCCTCAGTGCTAGGAAAAATTGTACTTGACCTAAACAACCAGAGTATTTTCATTTTATTGACACTGAATTTAGAATTCATCATATTTCCTCCTAGGAAATCAAGAAACTTGTGGCTTAACTCCAGCATTTGTGTAAGAATTTAATATTTTCAGTATATGAGCTTCATCCTTGCCTTTATCTTATGATCCTACTTTTTCTTGCCCTGATTTTATTTTTCTATTTATCTTTTAATCCATTATATGCATTTATTTTTGCAAAGTGTCCATTTCTAATGCTATTTTGTGTACCTATGTATATTCTATACACATATATAATTAAATTCCATTTCTCCATTACAAATTAGTGGGATAATAGTTATGTCCATTTTGTAAATAATAATACTAAAGCCTAGACCTTGCCATATGTTTCTTATGAACTAACCAGGTGCTAGAGAGTAATACATTTTTATTTAAGTAACAGTAAATACTCAATAGAAATAGCCTTAGCTGAGTTTTTCAGTTTGAGAAACTCCTTCAGGAAAGATGAAGACGCTCAGCAGACCACTGTTGGTTAAAGTATTGGCCGCCGTTCCATCTCTGCCTCCCACCCCTCCCTCTCCAGCTGTGGAGCTTTGAAGCCTCTGCTTCCTCACTGGCACAAGCCCCTGCTGCACATACTGTGTGCACCTGCCCCATTGCAGCCCTGCTGCTCCCCAGCAGCCCCGGGGAGTGGTGGATGTGGTTCTTCCAAATCTTACAGACTTCACTCTCGAAGGGCAAGATTAGAATCCTTTCTGTGGGGCGACTGGGTGGCTCAGTCGTTAAGCGTCTGCCTTCGGCTCAGGTCATGATCCCAGGGTCCTGGGATCAAGCCCCGCATCGGGCTCCCTGCTCCGAGGGAAGCCTGCTTCTCCCTCTCCCACTCCCCCTGCTTGTGTTCCCTCTCTCGCTGTGTCTTTGTCAAATAAATAAAAAAAATCTTTAAAAAAAAAAAAAGAAAGAATCCTTTCTGCTCCTCATTACATCTCCCACATCTTTATCCACCAATCTCTATGTATAGAGAGTAATCCTACTAACCCTACTTCTTTGAGGCTATGCCATTTGTCCTCTATACATCTTAGGTTTCTTTGTCATTGTCATATCTATCACTTGGCCACTCTCCTTTGTTTATCAAAAACTTCGGCACCAGACTCACAGTCTTCTCTCTGCCTCAAGTCCTGTCATCTTCACAGGTGGACTCAATATCCACAGCGCAGTGTTTTTTTCAACCCTCTGGCCTCTCATTTCCAGACCCTCCTTATCTCTTATGGCCTTTTCTCAGCTACTTCAGCTACCTCCTCCCACAGTCACACTCTGGATCTTTTAATCAATAAAATTCTTGATTTTCCAAATTTTTGACTATGACATTGTGCACTCTCACCACCACTTCTCATCTTTCTGGCTTGCTTCTTCAACTTCATCCATCTTGACAACTCTCTGACTACTTTGAACCCTCCAACGAGGGGCCAATCCCCATTTCTGTATCTTTCCTTCTATGTTTAATTTTCTTCCTATTCAGCTTATTTTCCCTAGTCCATAATTTTAAAAACAGTTTTGTCAGTGTCATAAACTGTCTCACCTCTTCTATCTGGCAAAAACCCTTCCAGTGTGATCCTCTTTTCTTTATTTGGACAACAGAACAATTACAGAGGAAAAAAGTCATAAGACAGGGTATATCAGTACCACCAGAAACTTACGATCACCAGCTTCAACTGGGCTATCTAGATGGCCCTGAAATCCTAGTGTGTTTCCGTAGGTAACTTGCTTTCTTACTTGCTTAGCTATTTCACATTTTCTCTAATTTCCTAAATTCCTTAGACTTACTCCAATGTCCCTTTCAGCCCAGATGAAGTCGAAACAATCAACTCCCTGTTGCCTTCCCCAACTCTCACCTCTCTTTCCCCATTCTTACCTGATGCATCTAAAGAGAGTCCTCCTCTCTTGTCTTGACTAGTTTTCCATCAATGCCCCAGAATCCTTCTTCTTTTGTCTTTTAAGAGTCTTAAGGAATTCATTCTCCTTCCTCCCCACTGTACCTTCAACCTCTCTGCTCTTAATGAGGCTTTCCCACCAGCATTTCAATTTGATCGAATCTTTCTTGGCTTAAAAAATACCTTTCCCTCAACTACATGGCACATTTTAACATCAACATTCTCAGCATCATTAACAGTGTTCCTATCAGTAAAGCCTATCAAATATTTTGAGGTTCAGCCTCATCAACTTTACTTTTCCTGTATAGTGGAATCTAATTGCATTTAGAAAATATTTTCAAGGGACACCTGGGTGGCTCAGTCAGTTAAGCATCTGCCTTTAGCTCAGGTCATTATCCCAGGGTCCTGGGATTGAGACCTGCATTGGGCTCCCAGCTCAGCGGAGAGCCTGCTTCTCCCTCTCCCCCGCCCCTGCTCATTCTCTCTCTCTCTCAAATAAATAGATAAAATCTTTAAAATATATGTAGATATATATTTTCAAGATTAACTAACACCTATTGCCAGCAGGTGGCTCTGTGTTAAAAAGGGGAAAAGGATGTTGAGTTTATAAATTCTTTATATATTTTGGATGCTAACCCTTTATCAGATATGTAATTTGCAAATAATCTGATTAAAAATGAGCAGAAGACATGAATAGACATGAATTTTCCCAAAGAGGACATACAGATGGCCAACAGACATATGAAAAGATGCTCAATATCACCGATCATCAGGGAAATCCAAATCAAAACCACAATGATATTCCGTCTCACACCTGTCAGAATGGCTAAAGTCAACAACATAGGAAACAACAGGTGTTGGCGAAGATGCGGAGAAAGGGGAACCCTCTTACACTGTTGGTAGGGATGCAAACTGGTGTAGCCACTGTGGAAAACAGTATGGAGCTTCTTCAAAAAGTTAAAAATAGAACTACCCTAGGATCCAGCAATTGCACTACAGGTATTTACCCAAAGAATACAAAAATACTAATTCAAAGGAATACATGCATCCTGATGTTTGTAGCAGCATTATCTACAATAGCCAAATTATAGAAACAGCCCAAATGTCCATTGATGAATGGATAAAGATGTGATCTCTATCTGTATATCTATATATGTCTATATATCTGTATCTTTATTTATAATGAAATATTACTCAGCCATCAAAAAGAATGAAATCTTGCCATTTTCAATGACATGGATGGAGTCAGAGAGTATCATGCTAAGTGATAAGTCAGAGAAAAACAAATACCATATGATTTCACTCATATGTAGAATTTAAGAAATAAAACACATGAGCAAAGGGGAAAAAAAAAAGAGAGGCAAACCAAGAAACAGACTCTTAACTATAGAGAATAAACTAAATGGTCACCAGCAGGGAGGCAGGCGGTGGGGGGAAGGGGGGCGGGATGGGTTAAATAGGTGATGGGATGAAGGAATGTGCTTGTGATGAGCACCAGATGATGTATGGAAGTGTTGAATCACTATATTGTACACCTGTAACTAATGTTACACTGTATGTGAACTAACTGGAATTTAAACGAAAACTTTAAAAAAAGGGGGAAAGGAAACAAAAATACAAACTGTAAGAGCACAAGCTAAGATTTGGGCCCAGGTTCCTGTTATTACTACTTATTCTGGTTACACCTTAATAGTTACCACCTGAAAGCTGTTTACTATCCAGAGAAGAGGATACACTTGAAGGAACAAATAAGTAAAACCCTAAAATATATCAACAGTTTTTCAAGATTTCACAAGAGTTCAGACTTATAACAAGAAGTGGTTTTTTTTTTTATTTTGTATTTTAGTTTATTTATTTATTAATCTAGCCAAACAGATAAGAGGGTAGGACATTAAAATGAACTATTGTTTTACATTAATTTTCTGGGGGTAGGGCAGAAAGACTTTGACTATCACTCATATGCCCAACAAATATATACATTATAAAATATTAATAAAGCAAACATCTGTGCACACCACGTATCCAAATAAATAGAACATTATCTAGCACTTGATAGCTGTGTAAATAAATTTCCCTTTTTCCCCACAGGTAACACTGTTCTGATTTTCATGTTTATAATTTTTGTCATTTCCTTTCTTGTCACTATAGTTTTGCTACATATATATTACCCCTAAATATTAGTTTTAGTGTAAATTATACCATACTATGTCATTCTTTTGTCACTTTATCATCAACATTTATAATTGTGAGGTTCATCCATTTTGAGATATGTATTCCATTGTAGAATATACCACAATGTATTATTGAGTTGTCACATTTGATTAATAAAGAACTTAGACCAACTGAGTGCAATCGAGGGAAAGAAGAATATAAAATGGATATTGGAAAAAGAAGTTACAAGTTTGGGCCTTTGATCAGTTGCAGAGATGGGGAGTGTAGGATTCATATTTCATCTCACCTTACCGCCTATGTGTTATGTGTATATATAACCAAGTACATTTTTTCTTCCTTTCTTCCTTCCCTCTGTTGTTTTATATGGCACGATTGGTAGTGGTTAATTTTACAAATTTGGCACAGGCTATCAATATGTGATTGTGAATGAAACTAGTGGAGGAGAAATGTCCCAAACTGCAAAGGGTACGAGATTTACCCTACTTGCAAGTTAACCTCACGGAGATTCATGGATGCTCTCAACACTCCTGGGTCAGAGTGGACAGTTTACTGTCACATCAATAGCAGTAGCTAGGAAATCAGCATTTGGTGTATGTGCTTGCTCTCTGAGCCTCAATTTCTACAGGGAAATCCAAAGAGGACCAGATGACATCTGTACATGCAATGCATTGTATTACAGGAAAGGAATCTGAATCTTTTATAATGGGCAGAAAGCATGGCTTCCCTTTGCTCCAGAAGAGACATTATATCTATCTTCAAAGGCTGTTCACTGTTATAAACATTCTTGGAAAGAATGGACATTAGAGATTAGAGACATTGTGCTAAATTCTGACCCCCACTGTGGCATGTGACATAGGCATTTAGATACCACTGAGGAAGTATTATTAAGGTCTATGTGGATATCTATATTCACCGAGAGACTCTTGCCCCCTTAAGACATCAAAACACTTTAATTTAATAATGTCATTGTTAATTAAAAATGTAGCCCAGATCACACGTTGCTTTGGTTGTTGTGTCTCTTTAGTCTCTTTTAATCAGGAACTACTCTCAACATTTCCTTGACGTTCATGACTTTGACACTTTTGAATATTATGTCCAGTTATTTTTTAGGATATTCCCTATACAAAATGTTTCCTCGTGATTAAAGTCAGTTATCTCTGGCAGGATTATGACAGAAGTGATGCAGTGGTCTGACTGGAAGAGAAGGGAAGGACAAGGGAAGGGAAAGAGGCAAGCATTCATTTTATAAAATTTAATGGGTAGAGCATGTATTCCCTGAGACAAAGAATTCTAGGTAAACTTCCACCCTCAGAGTTTCTGAGATCTAGTTCTGACTTCTCTAGATACTAACTACGTGATCTTGGGCAAAGTATTAGATTTACATGGGATATGCTTTGTAAAATAGCAACTTCTGAAGTTCTCAAAGCCGTTACAAAGGTAACAGGTATGGAAAGTTCTTTCAGCCAGTATTGAATATAACATTTTACAGGCAAAAAAGTCCCCCATTAATGTCATAAATTACATAAGAACTCATTTCTAAAACCAGTAACAACTATAGCCAATATATATTGCCTCCTTAGAAAATTTAGAATTGGACATTCAGTGTTTATTAATTTTTCCTGCATATACATGCATGAACTATAAGCTTCATACTTACCTTGTTGGTTTACTCAGAGAAGAAGAGCAGACATACATAGCTAAATTCCTATGCCCAGGAACATAAAATAGGTGTTACCTTCTCTTCTTTCAAAAGAAAAATAAGGGACTAAATACATGCAAAGTACAAGTAAAACACAATGGTTCTTACAATGCTGTAAGTCAGTCTCAAGCCATTGTTTTATTGGCAATTGGAATATTTTAACCATATGCGAACAGACCAAGCTAGGGTCTCTCCCAGAAATAGGGCTTTCTCTATTACAGTGATAAAAATACTAACGTAAAAATGGTCAGCTCTCATAACATCTACTCTTGAGTAACGAATAAGGCAGTATTTAATTGTCTAGAAGTTCTACAAGGCTGAACTACTTTTAGAAACCAGTAGAAATGAGCAACATGTATTTTTTAATGAGGTAAAGGAGAATGTTTTTACCTTCCATAGAAAAATATACTGATGTGAGTAAAATTTTCAATCACTAAGACATCAGTTCTCAGAAACAAACAACCCAAAACAACCCCACGCTCACCCCCAAAATACATGGAAATCTACTTGGGTGGAAATATCAAATCTGATGATATTGACTCATAAAGACAGAAATTTGAGTTATCACCTATTCTCTGCAACTCTCCATGCACTCATTGCTGGCAGATGGTAAAGTACTTTATGTTCTTAGGAGATATCCAGGAAAGGAGACTCTATAATGCCTCTCAGGAATTTGTTCAGTTCTTTACAACCTTAGCTATCAGGAAACTATTCTTCATATTTAACCTAAATCCCACAAGCCAAAGTTTAGACCCATTTCCTTCGGTTCAGTCCTCAGTAGAGACGGAGAACAGCTGGTCACCATCTGCATATTTCTTTATAAATGAGAAGGCTGAGGTCATCCCACAGGCTCCTCTTCTACTGGATAATGATCCCATTCATTTAACCTGTCCTCATATCACCTATTTGCAAACTCCTAATCATTTAAATTCATGCCTTTGAATTCTAAGTTTTTCACGTCATTCATAAATTGTGTACAAAACACTGTAATATTTGTACCAGAGTTGAGAATAATTTCTTTTTTCCCTCTACATCTATGTCCATAAAATCTTGGTGTCATATCCACTTTTAAACAATATTATGTGTTTCAAAATATGTCATTATCTGTGTTCTCTGCGATTACCATCTTTTTAGCTAAACCATACATTCTTGAATTCAATTATTGTACTTTTTATTCTGTATTTGGATCTCTTTAGCAACATAAATCTTTAAGACAAACTCCATTTTTTCTGACTTAGAGAAATTATCTTACTGTAGTGGCAAATTTCTTATTATTCTAATTTGAAATTACCTGATTTTAATTTATATGCTCTACATTCCATTAATGTGATCATCAAATAAAACATGAAAAAAAAAACCTACACTCAACATAAATTCTATAAAACATTTGACTTCCAGGTCAATGTTGCCTTTGAGGACTTTTTTTTTTTTTCCTAGAAAAATATTTCCAGTGACAATAACATTAAGACAGTTTTTGGGTAAAACACACATACATACTTTGTTTGAGGTGTTGATCAGCATTGCTGCTGCACTGAGTTTGTTCCTCAAGCATTATTTTTTCTGCCTTCTGCAGACGGACCAGAAACTGCTCACTGTAAATTTGTGCCATCTGGCTTTAGTGTATGCTGGCTTCTTCTGCAGCCTTGTTTCATTGAAGTGTATCTCACTACTATTGTATGCCATCCAACTGCGGCCACAACCTCTATCCAATAAGACTTTTACCATAATCACAAAATGTAGTATGTGCAGAAAGCTCACATAGAGTCCAACTAGAAATTCTCTTAGTTTTGGCGTCATGAGTTCAAACCTCACCTTGGATGTAGAGATTACTTAAAAAAAAAAAAAATGAAATTTTAAAAAATCAAGAAGAAATTGACTGAAAGAAGGGGCTGACTCTCATGCCAGACTGTTTTCCTGGGGTCATGATTTCCATTTCTACAGTGATCCTATTCAAGTCAAGATAAATTATACTGATTCTAACCAGTTCTGTCACTCTGGTCTGCAAAAAAGTTAGATTGGTCCCACGGGATATTTTTCACAAAGCCATGCTCTTTATTATTTTGTTGCTCCTTAAGTGTTTGCCAGTAGATTTTCTAATGATTAAATATAGCTATTTGGAGGGAGGGGTTGTTGAACTTTTTAAGTCAACAATTTCTAAGGTGCATTTGGAAGGTGGAGGCATTAAACTCTTACCTTTTTAATTTCTAAAGAGTCCCTTTTGTTTTTAAAAAGATAGGTGCTTCATTGGTTCTTACTGACAGAATTTACAGTTAACAAACAAATACTAAAGGTTGAAATTAAAAAAACTAAGGTAGGGACACCTGGGTGCCTCAGTTGGTTAGGCATCCAACTCTTGATTTTGGCTCAGGTCATGATCTCAGGGTCGTGGGATCGAGCCCCATGTCAGGCTCCACGCTCAGCAGGGAGTCTGCTCAAGATTCTCTCTCTCCCTCTCCTTTGGCCCACCCCCCCACACACACACACACTCTCTCTCTCTCAAATAAATAAATCTTAAAAGAAAATAAGGCATTAAGTCAATCCTTAATTTTTATCTTTAAAAAAAATATATAACCACACAGTATGAAACTTTCCAGGGTAGTTCTCCATTCTTTTCCCAAGGCAGACTTATAAATAATGTACTATTTTAAGTTGGCCATGAATTAGGTAATAGTTCCTCATTGCTCTGAGTTGCAAAATAGTCGGTATCTTTTAGTGTTCATTCAGAATTACACTTCACAAAATAACTTAAAAGTTTCCAAATTTAGGGGCATCTGGGTGGCTCAGTTGGTAAGGCGTCTGACTCTTGATCAGGGCTTTGGTCTTGATCTCAGGGTTGTGAATTCAAACCCCACATTGGGCTCCATACTAGGTATGGAGGCTACTTAAAAAAAAAAAAAAAAGTTTCCAAATTTAATACTGTTGAATTTTTAAGAATTGAAACCATAATTTTTTTTTAAGATTTTATTTATTTATTTGACAGAAAGAGAGCACAAGCAGGGAGAATGGCAGGGAGAGGGAGAGGGAGAAGCAGGCTCCCTGCAGAGCAAAGGAAGCCCGATGTGAGACTCGATCCCAGGACTCCAGGATCATGACCTGAGCCAAAGGCAGTCGCTTAACCAACTGAGCCATCCAGGTGCCCTGAAACCATAATTTGAAGTTAAAATGTTTTCACTTAGATATGTCTCATTTGAATTATAGTTCCCTTATGAAACCGGAAATCATTCATATCAATGGTTTTTAAAACTATTTGCTTGTATGTATAATCTCTAGAGGATTTTTCATTCATTTATTCAGCAAAGATTTTTGAACATTTTCTATAGACAGGTGCTATTCCATGTTCTTGGGATATATCAGTAAACAAAATAAACCAAGTTCTTGCCTTTGGGAGCTTACAGTCTTAAAACAGATAATAGGCATAATAACTACACTAAATGGTATGCTAGAAGGTGATATGTGCCATGAAAAAATGAAAAAGTAGAAGAGGAAAAGGGAGGGGCACCTGGGTGGCTTTGTCAACTGAGCAACTGACTCTTGATTTGGGCTCAGGTCATGATCTCAGGGGTGTGGGATCAAGCCCCAGGTTGGGCTCCATGCTTAGTGGGGAGTCTTCTTGGGGTCCTCTCTCTCTCCCTCTCCCTCTGCCCTTCCCCCTGCTCTCACTCTCTCTCTCTCAAAATAAATAAATAAATCTTTAAAAAAAAGGAAAGAAAAAGTAGAAGAGGAAAAGGGAGGTCAGGAACGAAAAGGTAGGAGGAAAATAGTGGGAAGCTTGTAGCATTAATAAGATTTGAGCCATGCCTTAACAGAGGGGAGAAGTTGCCCAAGTTGGGGAAGAGCATTCCAAAGGGAACAGCCCATGCAAGGCCCTATTAGGGAGGCTTGCCAGGCATGTTCAAGGGTGCCAATGTTTCTGGAGGATGGTAAGGGATGGGTGTGTTGCATAGTAGAAGAGGAATTCAGAGAGGCAATGGGAGGTCAGCCCCTGAGGGAACCTGGCAGCCATTGTAAAGACTTTGGTTTTAACTCTGAGTTAAAGGAGAGAGGCACTGGATGGTTTTAAGCTGAGGAATAAGATGATCTGAAATACATTTTTTTTAGGATCATTCTGGGTTGCTTTGTTGAGAATAGACCATCCATAAGGTAGAAGTAGGGAGACTTCTAAGGAGACTATTGAATACTTCAAGTAAGAAATGATGGTGTCTTGGAACAGGCTAGTGAGAAATGGTCTATTATGGATTTTTTTGAAGGTGAGTCAAAACCTAAAGATTTCTAGATGCTCTAGATGTGCAACATGAGAGAAAGAAAGGAGTAAAAGATAACTCAGGGTTTTTGATGTAAATAAATATTTATATACATATATGTATATATATATATACATATAAAATGTAATATCTATAGATAAGCCTGAAGTTCAGGACAATGGACTGTGATGAAAATATACTTTTGAGAGGCAATATGGACAATGTTATTTAAGAGGTGGAATGAGATCACAAAGAGAATGAATGTTGAGAACGGTGGAGGATCAAGGACTGAGTCATGTGGTAGACCAACATTTTGAGGTTGGGTAAAGAGGAAGAAAGAGAGACCTGTGAGAGAAGAGGAGCACCAAGAATGGAAATTTTTAGGTTACTAGAGGGGAAGGGTGTGGGGGATGGGCAAAGTGGGTGAAAGGGAGTGGGAGACACAGGCTTCCAGTTATGGAATGAATAAGTCACAGGAATAAAAATCACAGTATAGGAAATACAGCCAATGATACTGTAATAGCGTTGTATGGTTGTGAATGGTAGCTACACTCGTGGTGAGCGCAGCCCAAGGTATGGAGAAGTTGAATCACTGTGTGGTAGAGCTGAAACTAATGTAACAGTGTGTGTCAACTATACTCAAATAAAATTTGTTTTTTTAAAAAAAGACTACAGCAGAAAAGAAAAAAAATAAAAGTTTGGAAGAAAAGTTACATTTTTGGAAAAAAAAGGAATGAAAAATTTTACATAAAAATTTACATCAAGGAATAAAGATTAATCAATTATATTAAATCCTGCTGATAGATCAAGTAAGATGAAGTGGGATTGATCATTGGATTTGGTAACTGTGAAAGTCATTAATGAATCTTATAAAAAACTTGGTGTAATGATAGGTGAAAGCCTAATTTTGTAGCAATTAATGGACTAAGAAGAGAATGGGAGAAGAGGAATCAGGGGAAGCACATATAGACAATTATTTTGAGAAGTTTCTTTAGGAATGAGAGGAAAAAAAGAATGGTAGTTTTCAGAGTAAGTGTGGTTAAAAGAGGGTATTTTATTTTATTATTTATATCTTGTAAGTAGGCTCCAAGCTGGGCTTAAACTCACAACCTTGAGATCAAGACCTGAGTTGAAATCAAGAGTTGGACACTTCAACGACTGAGTCACCCAGGTGTCCCAAGAGGGTATTTTAAGATAGGAAAAATAATAGCATATTTGGATACTGATAGGAAATATTTGGTAGAGAGTGAGAAATTGAAGACATAGGAAGGGGTAGAACTGTTTTTGAGTCGGGAGAGTTAGGATGGGATCTATGTCCAAGTGGAGAGGAATTGGCTTTCTACCTAAGCATGATAGTTAGTGATGCTGACAGGTGGGAAAGCAGAGTATATGGTTACATTTTTGGTGGGTGGACACCTGTGGGGATGGGAAACTCTTGGAGTCACCACAGTTATTAGAAATGACAAGGTGTATCCCATGACCCTAGAAGTTAATGGTGGAGCGGGGGTGAAGTACAAGGTCACTGGAGAAGAGTTAAACAACTGAATTTGCTGACTGGATGAAATAAGGTGCTGTCACCATTTAGTATGCATTATTGATGTAGTCTGCTTTGCTCTCATTGCACTCTTCCTCAGATGAAAAGTATTTTTGTTGCCTATAATTAGGGAGAGAAAAGAAATGACTATTAAACTTAAATAGTCATCACTGTTGCTCTGCCAACTCTACAGGTATCCAGCATGGGCCAAAGCTCTTCATTCTTAACACCATGCACAGAAGTATGTATAATATAGGGAAAGATAGAAAGTTCTACTGTGGATTTATGATGCCTTGTTTAAATGAGGCTTCACTGACAGCAAATATTTTGAGTTTTTCCTAGATTTGGCACTCTCAGAGATTTTCACACCCTGGCACAATGTACATAGGTAAAACTTGGATGGCTGGACCATTCACTTCACTTTTATACAGTGAAAGGGAAGGTGGGAGAGAAAAATTGGCATGATTCCTTGAGGCAGATCAGTTTTAAGGAAAAATGCTTATGAAAGTTGAGATTAAGGAATTGATTCCTTTAAAACTTTCCATGTTGACATCCCTCATGGAAAGTCTTTGTGTGTCCTAGTTTGCAGACTCCTGATAGAAACAGTTGGAAATTAAAACAATCTGGTTCATTAACAGTCTGAAAAAGAATTCATCACAGCTCAACATATTTAAGATGAATACTTAGTTCAATTAAAGCAGAAGGAAAAGAAAACAAAAACAATCCAGAGCTCTCCAGAAAGGAAGGGGCATTCTTTTTCTAAAGGAAAAACTGTATTGTCCTTTAGAGAACATTTCCGTCTGGTGCCCATTCTTGAACTTTTATAACATTACATAGCACTTGACTGGCTGGGACAATTGATCCAGGGATGGCAATAGACCCATCCACCAGAGCAGGACAGACCCAAGGAAGCCCATCCTAACGACAGTGGTTGACAACACAGATTTAGTCTTGCAGGAAAGGGTATATCCAGGGATTTCAACAGTCTTCAAATCAAGTTCAAACAAACACCAACAATGGCATTGGTACAGAACACCTGGATACCCTAATAGGTGGATGGAGCCTATGACAGAGATTGAAGCAAGGTTAGTTAGAATCTGAGTCATATACATAACTGCCATTAGGGAAGAAGCTTATCCAGGGGTACCTGAGCCTCCAGTCAACAAAACCAACAATTTGTAACTTGACTGAGCACTTACTTCTGTAGCTATTATCAAGATATGTTGTTCTATAAAAGAAAAGAATGACAGCTCTCACTGATAAATGGGGATCCTCTAGTGGAGACTGTTGGCTTCAATTAAAACAGAAATTTCTGGACATCCCAGGACCTCTCTGCTCTCAGCCAGACCTACTCCTCTGGTTACGTTCTGGTAATGGGCCTAATGTACATTGCACTTGAAAGTAACTGATGGGGAACAGAGAGTGCAAGAGTCACCATGAGTTTAACAACTCTTTGACATTTTGCTACTTTTAAGAGCATCTGCATAAATCTGGAAATTATTAATATGCATATTTACAAGACATTTTATTTATTCTGAATAAAGTTAGTGTTTAATGTGCATAGAGACTCCTCACCTTGTTTCAAAACTAACTCCTATGGTCACATGTGCTAGAAATCAAAAGTCATTGTTCTAATCCAGTTCCCTCCCATCTTCTTATATTGTCTTGCTTCAAGGAAGCCACATTCCCCAAAGGTCTATCTTGAAACATATCATCTGCAGTCAGGATTCTAAAACTGGGGATCTTGGGAGAATTACAAGGAAACTATCTCTACGTGTCCTGAAATGTGGTCGTGAGGCAAGACCTCCTTATAGACTTGATCTGAACTTTCCATTTCAGAAGAAAAGACAATATGAAATTTATGAAAACATAATTCAGTGAAATGTTTAAGGATCTGTGCATTAAAAAGTTTTGTCAAGGGTTCCAAAGAAAATTATGAAGATTACTCTGACACTGAGAGCGTGCTCAAAAATCAGAAGATAAATTCTTTTGAATCGCATGATATATAAAAATAGATATTTCTTCAATTAAAGCTATAGTCTCATAAAGATGTTTTCCTTTATGGAAAAGAGTAAAGGTTATAAATAAAACACGTTGGAGAAAAATGATTACCAGCATTTTCTCGTCTTAAATCAAAGCCCCACCAGAGAGCTGTAAGGTTTTTGTGTGTGATTTCCCAATCATTGGTAAGAATGTTTGTGATTAAAAAATTCATTTCCAAATACTATAATGTATTTGTTTTGCCATATGTTTGAAACTAGGTTTCTAACGATCTCCCTGGATACACCAGTGTGCTTACAACAGTGCTTATTTCCAAAGAAATACTGGAGAAATATTAGGAAAATAATAGTAAATGAAACAAATACATGTGTGGTTTTCAAATGTAGGCAGATTTCATACAAATTGAAGTGTTTGGTTTATTCTCCCTTTCCTAAAACCTTCAGAATAATTTTAATTGTAAAATTAAATGAAGGACATCGGTTCATGTGTATTAGCATTAAGATATGGGCGGCAGTCCACAAAGTACTTAAGCTTAATTTACAAATAGTGCGTACACAGGAAAATCTGCCTAAAGTGCTGAAGCCAGAGAGTTTCAGTTCCTTCCAGCTGCAGATCCTGAAACCTCTCTTACTCCTCCCCCTACATCCCTGCTCCTGTGCTTCTACTAGCCCAGATTCCTTTTTTTTTTTTAAAGCTTTATTTATTTATTTGAGAGAGTGTGTGTCGGGGGGTGGTCTCAAGCAGACTACGCACCGAGCACAGAGCCCCACGTCTAACCAACTGAGCCACCCAGGGACCCCTAGCCCAGATTCTTTTTTTTTTTTTTCAGCTTTAAAATGTGTTTAATAGCTTTTTTTTTTAATTCTTATGTTAATCCCCATACATTACATCATTAGTTTTAGATGAAGTGTTCCATGATTCATTGTTCGTGCACAACACCCAGTGCTCCATGCAGAACGTGCCCTCCTCAATACCCACCACCAGGCTAACCCATCCTCCCACTCCCCTCCCCTCTAGAACCCTGTTAGTTTTTCAGAGTCCATCGTCTCTCATGGTTCTAGCCCAGATTCTTGATCGCTATCCTCCCAGTACCACTCTAGTGCAGTCTATGGCAAGAGATAGGTGAGGGCCCAGCAAGAAAAGGAACTCTTCCTGTCTCCCTCCTTATTCCTCTAGTGGGCTTGTCTCAGGTGCAGGCTGTCCAGGACTAATATAAGATTTCCTGCCTCGTCCAAAGTCTCGGCCCTATCCTTCCACGTAACTTCCACACTAACTTTAAGGGTGAAATGCTTACACAGCTTTCCTTTCTGGAAAAAAAAAATGTTTGAGGAACATTTTGAATTTGAATTTGCCTTTGAAATAGCGATGCTCATACTTAGATTCATTATGAGCAGCACTTAAAAGGTCCACATTATCACTAAAGTGGTCTTGTCTTTCCTTACAGAGTGAAAGTAAATAAAAGAAAAGAAATAAGAGGCAGAGAAGGAAGTCTTCTTTATGAAACAAAACAAAACAAAACAAAAACGGGGGGTGCTGTAATTATTAAGATTAAGGAGTTGTAGATGGGTTAGAATAATCACTTCCGATAAAATAAGGAATGGTTAAGTTCATTTAGAGATTATTTCTTCCCTCTCTCCCTTCCTTTCCTTAACAAATATTTATACAGATATACTATATACCAGGCACCGTGCTCTGTTTTAGGTTTACAATGTTAAAAGAGAAACAATTGTCCTATACTGGTCAAGACAAAAATTTCAATAGCTCAACACAATAATGATTTATTTTTTGCTTGTATCAAAATCTGACTAGGTGCTTTAAATGTGCTGATTCAGAGCTTCTGGTCTCCTTGGAATCCACCCCTGGATACTCCGTGTTTAACAGGCTCATAGGCAAGGAGAGCAAGGGAGAAAAGGATGGCCCAGGATGCTTTATGCCTAGGTCCGGAAGAGGTCACTTTCCACTAGTCAGAATCCAGTTGTGTACCCCTATAGCAATTGCAAGGGAGGCTGAGAAACATGATCTTCCCACATGAGGGGTGTCTGGGTGGCTCAGATGGTTAAGTGTCTGCCTTCGGCTCAGGTCATGATCCCAGGGTCCTGGGATTGAGCCCCGCATCAGGCTCCCTACTTGGTGGGGAGCCTGCCTCTCCCTCTCCCTTTACTGTTCCCCCTGCTTGTGCTCTCTCGCTCTCTCTGTCAAATAAATAAATAAAATACTAAAAAAAAAAAAAAAAAAGACAATGCAAAGAATAGTTTCTGGCACCTAGTACTGCTTACTGTAACTATTTGTTCAATGAAAAAGTGAATGCAGAGAGGAACCAGAGGATAGGGTGTGAGGATAGGTGAGATGAAAATAGTGGGAATAGTGTAAAAAGCTGGATAGGTTTTCAGTGTTTTTCAAGGGGACTTTCTTAGAAACTTGTGTCCAACAATTCTTCATTGTCTTAACTCCTTTGCATCATAGCATTAGCTCCAGGGTGCTATAATAGTTACACTTACATTGCACTTACTATGTGCCAAGCATTGTTAATGAAGGCTTTCTATGCATGTAACTCATGTAATCTTCACAACCATCTTATGAGATAAACAGTACATTTGCTGTAATAATGAGAAAACTGAGGCAGAGAAGTTAAGTAACTTGGCAGTCACCCTTCAGTCATTATGGCAATGAAAACACTCCCCTACATTTCCAAATGCTGAATATGGCTAGAGTACTAACTTGGTTGACAACTAAATATAATTCCACTACCATCTGGCTTCCATTACTGCAGCCGAGTACTCAGTTGATCTGTATTTTAAGCTGATCTGGCTACTATTTAAGATCTTGCCTGTGGTATTTTGAAATTTTCCCTACAGTGTGATGAAAGAGTGTATTTCTTTTTATATATTCTTCATTGGACTCATTAGTCTTCTGAATCCTGAGGATTAATATCTTGTATCATTTCTTACAATTTTCAGCCAATCTCTCTTTAAATTCCCTCCCCTATTCTCTGTATTTTCTCTATGTGGACCTTCCATTAAAGGTGTATAGAGATTTCTCCCTCTATCTTCTGTGTTCCTCATTTTTTTCTTTCATATCCTTGTGTCTCTGGTTTACATTTCTTTAAAAGATCTTATTTTTAAGTAATCTCTATACCCAACAGGGGGCTCGAACTTACAACCCTGAGATTAAGAGTCCCATGCTCTTCCGACTGAGCCCACCAGGCACCCCTCAGGTTTACATTTTTGTAATTTCTTTATTGCTGCTATCTTCCAGTTTACTAATGATCTTTTCAGTCATTTCCAGTCTGCTATGGAGCCAATGTATTGAGTTTCTAATGTCAATATTATATTTTTCATTTTTCGAAATTCATCTTGGTACTTTTTATAAATTTGCTTATTCAACTTTGATAATCATTTTTTCTTTCATCATACTTTCAATTAATTCTTTTATATCTTTAAACGTAATTATTTCAAATTCTCCTTTGTTATCAATTCTAATAACTGTTCTTTTTTTTTTTAAGGTTTTATTTATTTATTTGACAGAGAGAGACAGCCAAAGAAGGGGGAGAGGGAGAGGGAGAAGCAGGCTTCCCACTGAGCAGGGAGCCCGATGTGGGACTCGATCCCAGGACCCTGGGATCATGACCTGAGCTGAAGGCAGTCGCTTAACGACTGAGCCACCCAGGCGCCCCATAACTGCCATTCTTAAAGTGTGACTACAGTAGTTTGATTTCTGTTGACTCTCACAATACCTTGTCTTCATGCATATTTACTAATTTTTTATTGTGAGCTGATTTTCCTTGGAATTTTATCTGTGAGATTTCTTTGACAACTGATTTTATAGCTAGAGAGCACACAACCTGGAATTGCTTCAAAGTGAATTTTTGATCTGTGTTTTGGAAGAGGGCGTACAAAGTTAGTGTGAATCCAGACTTAAGATTAAGAATTATTAAACTTTCTTTCTTTCTTTCTTTCTCTTTCTTTCTTTCTTTCTTTCTTTCTTTCTTTCTTTCTTTCTTTCTTTCTTTCTTTCTTTCCTTTCTTTCTTTCTTTCTTTCTTTCTTTCTTTCTTTCTTTCTTTCTTTCTTTCTTTCTTTCTTT
>NW_023270323.1:4210853-4227251 GCF_011800145.1 Mirounga leonina
TTTCTTTCTTTCTTTCTTTCTTTCTTTCTTTCTTTCTTTCTTTCTTTTCTTTCTTTCTTTTCTTTCTTTTTTCAATCTTCCCAGAATGCAGCAGGTATCTCTCTATGTGAGGATGGTTAATTTTTTCCTATTTCACTTAATAAGGATACTGTTCTTTAAGTGTCCAGACTTTACGGCCAAGGTCTCAGGTCTACACATCTGCACTAGTCAGGGCCCCAGCTTTGTGGGTGGTCCATTAAAACCCAGTGCCTTCTTGGGGCACCTGAGTGGCTCAGTCGTTAAGTCTTTAAAAAACAAAAACAAAAACCAATGCCTTCTTGTTGTTTGTGGCTTCTGAAGATTCCTTAATTCCTCCACCAGCATCAATCAACAATCCTTTTTGAAAAATGTTTTGTACAGTACTGTCCTATGAGGAAGGATTTCTCTGAATGATAGACTGCGATATTTCCAGAAACAAAAGTTGAGACTGGATATCTTATCAGGGACCAGATCTTAAAGTCTTTACATACTGTACATTGTCTGACTGTTTATGTGTACATTATTTGCTTACATGAACTGATGGATTATATATGTAAGACAGTCATAAATGGAAAATCCATGAAAGGGTCCAAGCAAAAGAAGAGTAAATAGAAAATATTAAAATGCAGTCATGGGCAGACAAAAGGAAATTACAAAACTGACTTTTCTCTTGCCCTTCTTTGGCAACTATGTTTGGAGGTAAAAAGTAAATGATAATCTAACTGGATACAAGATGAGGAGGTAGTCTAATAAAATTAGTCAATCAATAAGGCCTTTTGAGACATTAATTTATTTTTTTTAAGATTTTATTTATTTATTTGACAGAGAGAGACACAGCGAGAGAGGGAACACAAGCAGGGGCAGAGGGAGAGGGAGAAGCAGGCTTCCCGCAGAGCAGGGAGCCCGATGCGGGGCTCCATCCCAGAACCCTGGGATCGTGACCTGAGCCAAAGGCAGTTGTTTAACTAGCTGAGCCACCCAGTCATCCTGAGACATGAATTTAAACCATGATAATTAGCAATAAGCTCCATGCTGAGATATAATTATATTTTAAGATATTAGATAATTATAGTAATACACTTATATAATTTCATGTGGACGAAATACATATTTGCATGCTTAATTATTTTTTAATTTATTTACTGTTTAGGTATAGGTAGTTGTAAAAAAAAAAAACCTTGTAATCAACTGCCTTTTTGTAGACAATAAAGAGCTGCTGAAGTTTTTGAGCCAAAGAGTAAGAAGATTATACTGCTATTTAGAAAAATGAATCTAATTGTAAAATCCAGGATGAATCTGCCGGAGCAAGACTGGAGGCAGAAGGACTGGTTTCTAATGATCTAACTCAGTGTTCATGATAGCTTCCTCTTTCTGAGTCCCCAAATAGAGCTTGGCGACAATTTCTATCAAATCTGAAAGGTCTGATTGACAGTTAAGTTGGAATTAGCTTCTGTTATGGTATGCCAGGGAGGTGGCTTCCTTAACTGTGCTTTTAAAAGCAAGACCCCACATAATTTATATAAAAATACATTTCCTGTGCTTCATGATCATGACCAAAACCAGTTGATCAACTCTTCAAAGAGATCAGCCTGACGAACTGAATATTAATTGTACTTGCAGATTACAATTGCTGTAGCCAGTGTCCTGTGGTCCAGACTAAGAAAATGAAAGCAGAAAATGTAGTAAATTTTTGTTTGTTTCTGTATGTATGTTTCATATTCATTTGTAACACTTCCTATTCCTATTCCTTTCTTTTGAGAAGATTCAAGCAGAGATGAGGACAAGTTTACCATGTTTGTCCTTACAGCACTGCAGTGAGGTAAATGAATACCTGGGTAACACCTCAGTGTTAGACCTTCTTGCACATGATGCCCTGTGCCCAGAGCAGCCCGCGAGAGATGTAGGTTGCCCTGTTTTTATAGCCACAGTGTTCAGAGACTGAGTGTGTTGCTAAAGATCCCTGTCTTTTCTCTGGAACAAAAACTATAATTGACAGAAGTGTTAGAGTTGTAGCGATAAGAGAAAAGAAAGATACTAAAAGGAAATGTCTCTAGAATTGATTTTTTTTTTTTAAAGATAAAAGAATCAGTGAAAGAGGGCTTGTCTTGACTAAGCTGTTCAAAGGGGTCACAACTGGGGTGGTCACATTCTTGGTTAGTCATTAAGTATGTTGGAAGCCTAAAAATGAGCGAAAGCAAACACAACCAAGGAAATCAAAAGGATAATCTACTTTCCTGCATGGGAGCCCACACATACACACACACACACACGTCAATGATTCTCAATCAGTTAAATACACCCAAACATGTAGATCCAAGGCATAAAGGTTACGTGTCTGTTTTATAAAAGAGTAAAGTTATAAAGTAAAACTTTTTGGATTACCCAGAAAATTAATGGTACAAACAAAAGGAAACTTCCAAGAGTCTAATAATGGCCCTTACTTTAGAAACCAAACTGAGTACTGTATCTTAATGTATTAGCTAAGCATAGTAATGCAAGTATATGATTTTTCCCCTAATTTCGCCCATTAATCGTTATGCCCTCTGAATGTTCCGTGGGTGGGTTTTCTCTATAGGGAACCAGAATTGAATGTTTTAATCCTTATTTCCTTCTAACATGTGGGCAGAAACCATATCTTATTTATATTTTTATCTCTAGAGTCTAGCACAGTGCCTGACACACAATGATTTTTCCTTTAATGAATTGTAACTTACTCCATACAAATATTTCTCTCAACCAAAATAATTATTCAATAGATATATTTTACTAACCAGTTCTTTATAAAATTTAAATATCTTTTTCAAGGGTCTTTCTTGTTAAAGAGATCCTTTAAGTTCTGTGTGTACACCTGTGGAGAATAGAACCTAGCTAAATTCTGGCAGTTCATATGGAGGTCTGGGGTGCTTATTCAGCCAAAACAATAACAATCTTCTGAAAAAAAAAAAACCCATAGGAATATTTGAAAAAAGGAAAATAACAAAAGTCAACATTAATATACACTGGCGATGGGAAAGCATTTTATTATCTTTCCTATTGCCACTAATTCTTACTTTTCCTATAAGGAAACATAGTATCTGGAGTTAATCTGCATGCCTGAATTCTAGATGAACCATTTTCTAATTGGTGATGTTGGGTAAGTTACTTATTCTTTCTGTGCTTTCATTCTCTCATATGTAAAATGAAGACTATAATAATAATACCAACTTCCTGGGGTCATTAGGAGGATTAAATGAGAAAATACATTTGAAATATTACTAAGATTGGCTGAAGAAGATTGTCAATAAATGTTAGCTGCTTTACTATTCCTGAGACATGGGGTTTAGATAAACTGCCCAATGAGTATGTTGTTCATTAGGATCAAATGTCAAGGAAAATCCTGAGCAAGTTAGCACTTTATCATTAATGCAAATTATTTTTTCAAGGATGCTGAGAATATAACTTCAGAGCAATGCATAAAATTACCTTTTCCCTGCAAGAGAACTGCCTGCCCTACCATACTCTGAAAACAACTGCATAGTAGAACCTATGTTTCTTTCCTTCCTTTAGCTCTTCCCATGTTCCTTGCCTCCTCTTTATTTTTTTTTAAATTTTTTTATTGTCATGTTAATCCCCATACATTACATCATTAGTTTTAGATGTAGTGTTCCATGATTCATTGTTTGTGCATAACACCCAGTGCTCCATGCAGAACGTGCCCTCCTCAATACCCATCACCAGGCTAACCCAACCTCCCACCCCCCTCCCCTCTAGAACCCTCAGTTTTTTTTTCAGAGTCCATCGTCTCTCATGGTTCATCTCCCCCTCCGATTTCCCCCCCTTCATTCTTCCCCTCCTGCTATCTTCCTTTTTTTTCTTAACATATATTGCATTATTTGTTTCAGAGGTACAGATCTGGGATTCAACAGTCTTGCACAATTCACAGCGCTTACCAGAGCACATACCCTCCCCAATGTCTATCGCCCAGCCACCCCATCCCTCCCACCCCCCCACCACTCCAGCAACCCTCAGTTTGTTTCCTGAGATTAAGAATTCCTCATATCAGTGAGGTCATATGATACATGTCTTTCTCTGTTTGACTTATTTCGCTCAGCATAATACCCTCCAGTTCCATCCACGTCGTTGCCTCCTCTTTAAACTCTGCACACCTGGGAGACAAGAATGGGCTCTGATTTGATTCATCTCTGAATTCCAGAGCCTGTCTCTATTCCTGGCACTTTGGAAATGCTCACTGGATGTTTACTGAATGGATGATTGACCATCATCACTTCTCTCTCTGGACTGTTCTCCTGAGCACCAGAGGCACAGAACCATATTATCAACAGGATGTTTGCACTTAGATGTCCGCTGATCACCTCAAGGGGAACCTCCTAGGATGCTCCTCCTCCCACATTTCTGATGTGGTGTCATGCAACAGACCAATACAGCATGTGTTTCCATCATATCACTGTTTCATTACTGTCTCTGGAATTTGCTTTTTTTCTCTCCATTGCACGTGTCCTCTAGTGCATTTGCACCCTGCTGGTAATCTTCACAGCCCTCCCTCCCCACTCCCGACCCTATACATTCTCCTGCCACAGCACTCTTTCTAAAATGCAAATCTAATCACAACACTTCCTTGTATAAAATCCCCCAATGTCATCCCAAAAAGTTTGCCTAAAATTTTAATTCTTTAGTATGACGTAGCAGGAGCTTACTCTTTTCTCCCATCTCTCCAGCCTCCTCTGTCACCAACTCCAGCTCACGCAGACATCTGGGTGAGCTGCAATCTCTGCACAGGTTCTACTCTCCCAGATCTGCGATTTTTAAATATGCTGCTCTCCCTGCTTGCGGCATTCGTCCCTTCCCTTTACCTCATCAACTCTTAAGTCATGTGTCATTTCCTTTGAGAAACATTTCTCCCCTCTCCATTTGGATTCCATTCTCCATTTTGTGTCCACTTCCACATGTTCCCAGTTTTCAGCTGTCTTTTTTCTTCCCTGCATCCACTGTTAGACTATGAATTCTTTTTTTTTTTTAAGATTTTATTTATTCATTTGACAGAGAGAGAGAACACTAGCAGGGGGAGCAGGAGGCACAGAGGGAAAGGAAGAAGCAGGCTCCCTGCTGCATAGGGAGCCTGACGCCAGGCTCGATCCCAGGACCCCGGAGATCATGACCTGGGCTGAAGGCGGATGCTTAACTGACTGAGCCACCCAGTCTATGAATTCGTGAGGGCAGAATGAGTAGCAGAGCACTAAACGGGGAGTCGGAGGAGAGGGGCCTCTATTCTCAGCCTTGCTTTCAGGTCTCAGTCTCACCATACACACATTATGAATGATGCTGGACCTGTTTTTCTTTTCTTTCTTTTCTTTATTACAGTGCTCACCTAGATTACCTTTACATGGAAGCTTAACAATTCCATAGGGAATACTTTAAAAATATACTTGTCATATCTTTTATTCTGTTGTTTTTCTGCAAAAGCTGATTTCCATGTGAGTCACTTTAGCAATCCTATTGACTGCTAGTCACAACTGACAAGGAGACCAAGACCCAGCCACTTGGAGCAAAGCAACAGAATCAGGAACATTGTTCTGCCCTCTGGCATATACTTTTTACTGACTAAAACAAGTATTGTAAAGGCCAAAAACAAAACAAAACAAAAACAGTCGAAAGTCTTATACAAGCATAAGGTTCAAAAACACTGTGCAAAGCCAAGAGAGGAAATCTCTCAGGATGTGCCTGTATTATAGTTTAGAGATAAAGAACACCACTTTTAAAGACAGGCTGCCTGGGTTCAAATCCTAACCCTTTCAATTCTTAGCTGTGTGAATGTGAGCAACTTCTGAGCCTCATTTTCCTTACTTATCAAATAGGGGTAATAATAATAATACCCCATAATGGTGGCATGAGGATTAAATAAGTTAATTTATATGATGTGCTTATAAAATGTCTGATGCCAGTAAGTTATGTAAACTATGAGTATTATTAAGAGGAAATACAAAACAATGACTTAATCAGATCATAACTGTATCCACCGTATTTCAAAACAAAAAGCCAAACATGATGTTCTGAAGAATTAAACTGTTCTGAAGAATTAATCTATCTAATCAGAGATCCTTATTTGGTAACTGACTGAAAGATTAACATCATCATCAATGGTGGTATTCTGCAGAGGGTGCCACTAATTATCTCTGTGTCATAAGCTACACTGGAGAAGATTATGAGATTTTTTAAAAAGAAAAGCAAAAACCCTTAAGATAAGCATCACTGACCAAGAATTGAAACATTACTTTTGCAACGAGCCCTTTGCACTTAAACCGATTAGGCCACCCAGGTGCCCCAAGCCTTTGAACTTAGTAGGATAAGAATCGCTTCATATATGATCAGAACTAAACACACATTTAAGTTAATAAAAAATACCTACAACAAACTGGAATTACAATGAATATTTTAAAACAGAAAATTGTTCAAATAAAAACAAAATTAACCAAAATTCTTAGTAATATATGCCTAGACTTACTGCAGAATAGCTCCTCTACCATGAAAAGATCTTGGAAAACAATGTCCTGAGTCTATGACAGATATAAACCTGGGCCAGTTTTACATTAAAAACACACAGCCAACATCAAAAACTAATGATGTAATGTATGGTGATTAACATAACATAATAAAATAAAAAACAAACAAACAAAAACACACAGCCAAAAAAAAAAAAAAAAATCACACAGCCATTTGGCTTAAGGATCCTACTTGAGATACCTGACAATAATCTCCCAGGTCATAGGACCATCAACTCTGTATGGTGCATTGATCCCAATGGACTCGAACTGAACATTCCTTGAGCTATGTACATACCTTGGCCTGAAGACGGACATTGAACCATTAACCAGTTTTCCATAGAAATAAGTTTTGCAAGATTTGGACATCAGATAAAACAGTCCAACATATTTCAGTTAAAAGCAGTCATATGGTATCTCTGGAGGAATGACTGTTTGGCAAACAGAAATACAAGTATTGAACACATATGCTAGAAAAGCAATAGGCATTTTCTTGGAGCTAAGGATATGACTTTTGATTCAAAACTGAGCTCAATTTGGACAGTGTGTTTGTCTGTCTGTTTGTTTCCTTGTTTAAATGAATCAGTAAGGACATGAGCTATATTTTGTGTATCCAATATAAATGTTATCCTTCAAAACCAAGCCAAATACACCCAGAAAGATTTTGGCAGGAACTTAAGAACCACTGGTATGGTAGTCACTCAAGGCTTTAAACCAAATAACATATGATGAAAGTTCAAGCTCAATCTGAAAAATATTTTCAAGTTTGGTTTTATTCAGGCCAAACTGTTTTTTAAAAAATATTTTTGAGGGGTGGTTCAGTCAGTTAAGCCGCTGGCTCTTGATTTTGGCTCAGGTCATGATCTCAGGGTCCTGGGATCCAGCCCCACCTTGGGCTCCATGCTGGGGGACAGGGAGTCTGCTGGAGGATCCTTTCTCTTTCTCCCTCTGCCCCTCCTCCCACTCACATGCTTGCTCTCTCTCTCTCAAATAAATAAATAAATAAATCTTTAAAAAAATATTTTTTGGGACACCTGGGTGGCTCAGTTGGTTAAGCATCTGCCTTCTGCTTGGGTCATGATCCCAGGGTCCTGGGATTGAGCCCCGCATTGGGCTCCTTGCTCAGCAGGGAGCCTGCTTCTCCCTCTCCCACTCCCCCTGCTTGTGCTCTCTCTCTTTCTCTCTCTCTCTGTCAAACAAATAAATAAAATCTTAAAAAAAAATTTTTTTTGTTGTTGTGGTAAAATATATGTAACTTAAAATGCACCATTTTAGCCATTTTTTAAAAGATTTTTTTTTTAATTTATTTGAGAGAGAGAGAGAGGGAAGGAGAACAGGAGCAGGGAGGAGGGTCATTGGGAGAGGCAGAAGCAGACTCCCCACTGAGCAGGGATCCTGCCTTGGGGCTGGATCCCAGGTCCCCTGAGATCATGACCTGAGCTGAAGGCAGCCACCTAACCAAGTGAGCCACCCAGGCACCTCCCATTTTCACTTTTAAGTATATAGCTCAGTGGTGTAAGTCCATTCCCATTGTTGTACAGCCATCATCACCATTTCCAGAAATTTTTCATCCTCCCAACAGATGCATAGTTTGAGAATATATGCAGGTTTGGCTTTTTAAAATGTTGATTCCCTAAAAATGTCTTTTGAAGAAACTTGATTACTTCTTAGTTCCTTAAAAGAATGTGAATTTGAGTTTATCACACGAGTTCAATTTGTTCAAATGCATGCTTTGCTCTTTCTGTGTTTTAATTCTTCACTTGGGAGCACTAGAAAATAACCCTACTGGGCAAAAAATTACCCTGGATTATATTTTCATCCCAGGTAAGGTAGTGTGAAAATTCAATCATAGTGATGGCATTTACACACATGAATGATCAGTATTCCACTTTAGGAAATAATTTTTGGATCTGCTATCATGGTGGTTCTATTTTTTAAAGGTACATCTGAAGTAATTGAAAAAAAGAAAACACCAAGAGTTTGATGCCAAAAATTCAGTCTCCATTTCTCTAACCAAGTTGGAAAACCATATCTTTCATTTCAAGATGACTGCTGGTCTCCAACTATTATGGATAGGATAGAATTAATAGAGCTAATAATTTATAATTTCTTGTACTTGAGGAATGCTTTGTGCCTTGAGTTTAGCTGGGGCAGGCATTACAATCTCACTAATTGGGCTGTAGGGTTAATTCTGAATCTAATTTAGGTGCAGATTCACAGAGATTGAGAATCCTTAGATGATATGAATTGTAACAGCTACAGAGCTCAAGAACATCAAGAAAATGACATTCCAGGTCATTGCTACTTCCCAGAAACTCAGCTGTGTAACTTGAGGGGAAGGATCTTGTCAATCATGTTCACCCTTATACCACCAATTTCTGAAATAGTGCCAGGCATAGAGAAGACACTCAAAAAATATTTCTAGAATTGAAGAATAACCCCTATCCCTCTATACAACACATACACACGTATCCTTTTTTCTACCAACGTGAAGGTACAAATGAGATCACGTTAACTTTAGTTGCTCAAATTTAACAGGCTCAAGGCCTTAGCTGCCTAACTAATGGTTATCAGCCTTCCTCTCTCCAAATCTCCTGCAGTTTTTTTTGTAGACATCCCCCAAGTGTGTCTCGGAGGTGTGTCTGCTCCTGTTCTGCTGACCTAGCCTCCTTGTGCTGCTGCCTGTGGCCCGCAGCAACTTGAGGGAGCGCGCCTCCTCATTCTCACTGCTGTGGCTAAGCAGTGGGAGGAGGTGAGCATGATGCTGCCCTAAACAGGAGTGCTGGTCCGGATGCTCCTGTGGCTGGAAAATCCTCAGTATAGCAAATGACATAGTGTATATGTGTATATGTATGTATGTATATTTCAGTGTTCTGGGCATTGGAGCCATGCTGCATCCCACAAAGAAATAGGGAGAGGGGTCCCTGGGTGGCTCAGTTGGTTAAGCTTCTGCCTTCGGCTCAGGTCATGATCTCGAGACCATATCAGGCTCTCCCTCTCCCTCCGCCTACCGCTCCCCCTGCTTGTGCTCAATCTCTCTGTCAAATAAATAAATAAAATCTTAAAAAAAAAAAGAAATAGGGAGAATGCTTCCTTCATCCCAACTCAGTATTAAGCTTTGGACATAGGAAGTCACATGGCCAAGTCCAAAGTCAAATGGTAGAAAAGAACACCATGTCTACTGTGAATCCACAGTAAGTATGGGAAAAAATAATTCTATAGCATGTCTATAACACATATAAAGAGAACCCTGGAAATCAACAAGAAGAAAAGATGAAAAACCCAATAGAAAAAAAAAAATGCAGGAAATTTACGAAGAATAAATATAAATGACAAAGAAACAAAGGATGCTCACCTTATGTTCAACCTTATCTGTAATCAAAGACATGCTAATTTAAAGCCCCGTGACATACTTTTTACCCATGAGATTGGAAAAGAATAAAATAATAACATTAACTCATATTAGCTAAAGAATAGATTTGTGCAAACTTTCTGGATGTCAGTCTGGTAATGGGTATTATCATTTAAAAGGCACAAAACCAATTATTCAGCAATTCTCCTTCCAGGAATTTATCCTAAACAAAACAAAACAAAGATTGTGCCAAGATCCATGTACAAAATATTTACTATGGGTAAAAAAGAAAAAATGGCAAATGAATTGAAGAAAGCTCTTTGTTCTCTTGCTTTTGCCTGAACATTATCATTAGGTACATGGCAGGGCTAAATTAATCAATTCCTCAGCAAAATATAATCACAATTTTTGCACAGTGACATAGTAGACTAAATTTACTGGAAAAGTAACACATTTGTCACCACCAATACGATGAATTTCTTTTTTGCACTAAAAAATGTGCTTTTACTGTGAAACATTAAAAAATATCTCTACAGGAAGCAAAAATGCGATAGGAAAAGAAAGATAAAGCAGAAAAAAATTGAAAAGAGAACGGTTATCAGGCAATTCCTTATAACATGTTTTCTGGGTTTCAGTGGTGGGTCTACAAAAAGATGGACTTTTCAGCATCTTACATATAGATTGTGAACCTTAGCAGCCAATACACTTCGTCAGGAATCTGTTTAGCAGATATAAAATGAATGGAAGGGAAAGATGTGCAGCATAATTGATAGAGAGGATTTTGAAGCAGTTTCTAGTAAAGTGGCCTGGGGTGGTCAGCCCAGGCTCATTATTCTGAAGGTCTTCCCAGTAGGGGGGTGGGGGGAAGCATGGGCGGGCATGGTGGAGGAACGGCTTCTCAGTTGCTGCTAACAGTCTGTCAAGGCTAGAACCCATTCAGGGACTTCACCTCCCTCCTTAACATCACCTGAGTTACACAGAGTGGCACTGCCCCTATTCTATTTGCATATTATCTTCACAAAGCCTTTTGATGTGAAGATTTTTTTCCCCCTCTTTACTGTTACTTTTGCTATACTTTTCATTTTATTTAACCAGCTAAAAATTGCTGCACATGGCAAGTAGACAAAAGACAAAATGTAAGATCTTTCCCTCCAGCTCTTTCCACAAACCCATGTTCCCACCCTTCCTACCCAATTCTCCACCCCACATCTCAGCTCAACTCTCCTGAGGGATGGCTCTGCCCACCTGTTCACATAGAGGAAACAGGAATCTCAAATCACTAGGTGAACATGCAAACTGCTATTTGGACGATCCGACAAAGAACAAAAAGTTGGTAAAAAAATTAAAAAATATATTAAGCTAATATGTAAATGGATAGACATCATATTAAGTACTTTGGTCCCAACCATTAGCCAGAACACAGCTTTGATTAGGGGACAACGAGTCCAGGACACATTAGGCACAGAGATAGTCTCAGAGGAAATGCCTAACGGAAAAAAAGATTAAGAAGCACTTGGTAAGATTGACTCATATTGTTCAGTTTAACGTGTATTTCTAAATTTAATTTTGTGTATTTTCAGCTTTAGGAACAAAATAATATTTGAAAGGATTTATACTGGCCTTTGGATTTCAAGCTGATTAGTTTGGTTAAACAATGAAGTAATTAGAGAAGTTCTAAGATTGTAGGGAACATTCCATGACACTTCTTTCCTTATTCTGAAGGCTCTTCCCTCTGTGCCAAGTGGTTATAAACCAAAACTTTGTGAAGCATTTTGGAGTAGTTGTAAAAGTATAGGCTTGTAATCAACAGAACTGAGTTTGAGCACTAGCATTGAAACCTAATAGCTGTATGACCTTGGGTAAACTTGCTGAATCAGTCTACACCATAATTTTCTCATCTGTACAGCAGGTCTAACTATATCTGCATTACAGACATGCCGTGTGCATTAAACAGCTCCACAACTATCATTATCATGAAATAAGCATACCAAATATTTGAACTGAATGCAATTTTCTCACTTCACTTAAATTTTTATGGAAATTATTTTCCAAAACTACATATCTGTAAGAAAATTATTCAATAAATAAAATACTCGATTTTATATCCCACACCCTACATGGTCTCTGTTTCCCCAAGATTCTCCCTGCTCCTTTTCTTTTTAAGACTGAGGGGTAAGGGATGCCTGGGTGGCTCAGTCAGTTAAGCGTCTGCTTTTGGCTCAGGTCATGATCCCAGGGTCCTGGGATCAAGTCCCACATCGGGCTCCCTGCTCAGCTGGGAGCATGCTTCTCCCTCTGCCTGCCGCTCCCCCTGCTTGTGCGTGCTCTCTCAAATAAATAAATAAAATCTTAAAAAAAAAAAATAAGACTGAGGGCCGGGGGTTGAGAAGAGGTAGGGCCACCAGGAGTCTAACGCTTTCTCTGCTAACTTTTAGATAATCCCCTGGTTTTCAGTCCTGAATCTCAAGTTCACTTTTATAGGTCTTGGAGCTCTGGTCTTCTGGGTTCCTCAGGGTTATCGAGATAGCGTCTCCTTAGTGTATGTCCTCCTCTCCACCATTAGAGAAACTTGGGTCATAATTTTGACTCCATGGATTTGATCAAGTGTCACTCCTCCATTTGCTTCCTGTCTGCCAAAATGTTCTTTGCAATGCATCTTAAACTCTTTACTTCTCTCCTTTCTCTTTGTCCTTTCTTATTATACCTTTTATGTACTTTTCCTCTCCTTTCCGTGTGTTGACACACGCTTAACCAGCTGCTTTGGAAACAACAAGTTGGGAAATTTAAACAATAGGATTTAAAACTAAGATGTGAATAATAAAAAAGAGAAAGTAATTTTTAAAACTCAGGTAAAGGACGTATAAGAATTGCAACTTTTCAGTTTCTGGAGATCAAGCCATACATTTAATTTGAGGCACTTCCATCATCTAACTCTGAAGATAATACAGGAAGAAGATTGAATACTTTTTTTTTAAAACACATTTTTTTCAGGAATTTTGCTATCCTTACTCTTTGAATTTGTAAACAAGGTTTAATAAACAGGATCCAAAGAATGAGAACTAAAACTAAACACTCAACTGGCTTAAGTTCAAACTTCACTTTTGGAAATTCAAAGTGTGTTAGAAGATGTCTTTGACATTGATAAAAGATGCCTTTGATTTTTTTGAAAAGAATATTTTGCATTTGCTAAAACTGAAAATGTGAGCCACGAACAGCAACTTAATCTGGGTGGTTAATATTTGTCAGAACAGCTTTTTGCTTGAGCTATGTAGCTGAAGAGACTTTGCTGTATTCCAGAACATACTTATCTCTCCTCAGCTGTCTTAAAACAGGAAACAAGTAGAAATTCACAGTTGATATATAACTACCACTACATCCAAAGAAATAAAATAAAAGGCAAAGATTCGATTTTTTTTTAAGAATTTATTTATTTATTTGGGAGAGAGAGAGAGGGAGCATGGGAGGGGGCAGAGTGAGAGGGAGAAGCAGACTCCCCGCTGAACACAGAGCCCAATATAGGGCTGGATCCCAGGACCCTGAGATCAGACCTGAGCCAAAGGCAAACACTTAACTGACTGAGCCAGCCAGGCGCCCCCCAAGATTTGTTTTTCAATATTTACAAAAACATAGTAGCATTTTAACATGAAGTTTAAGTCAATATAACATACAATTTCATATGAATTTCTATTTACTTGCAGAAAAGAAAGCCTGTCTTTCCAAACTGGGCCTAACAAAATGTCTGCCGTGAGTAAGTCTCTGTTAACATCTGCTCCTTAGTCTGGCTTATTTTGGAAATTTAATTAGGTTACTCAATATTTCATGAATCAAAAAAATACAAAATATAAATTTATTAGAATATGCATTTGGCAAACAAGAAATACATTTGCCAAACATTAGCAAATCTTCTTTCGGGTGTTGAATCAAATTATACAGAACTGGATCATTTTAACAAAAAGCATAATCAATAAAGGGATAGATCTGTTTGGAAAAGGGAATACCTGTGCCTGTCTATTGAAGCATCTTTAATCTTCGATAGTGGTGGAAACCTGAAAAATGTCTTACTTGGTTTTTTCTTTTCAAGTATTCTCACTAGACACCAAAAAGCACACATTGTAAGAACACATCTCTATAGGAGACGTCTTAGAGTGCTGGGACCAGTGTTCATTCCATGTCGGGTAAATGAGTGTGAATTGAGTGATAATGTCATGTTAATTACTCCTTTACGTGTATATTTTTCACTTCTTGATTTAACAGAAGTATTTAATTGAGGCAGGTTGCTCTCTTTGAAAGAACATAGCACTTTGAGAGGAAATCACAAGGATTTTGAGGAAGGAAGGGAACAGCCAAATGGCCAAAACACCCTAGCCAGCAATTATACAAAGATGCTGTGATCACAGCACCAAAGCATCTTACATTTGTTACATAAGCCACAGGGACTGTGTTAATATTTAGGAGGCAATTCCTTTCAGAATCACATTTACACATCTTCTTTCAGTTGGTGTCCATAGACGACAAGTTAACAATTTATATAAATTCCTCCAAACCCCAGACTGACACTGATAATTCTGGATCTTTTCCCCAGCCTAAGGTGGTTCATTCGGAATTGAGGCCCGGAGCTTCCCATGAGCTATTGAAACTGCTACCTCAACAAAATGTCCACAGTGCCAGAAAACGTACCATTCCCAGCCTTCATGGATTAGGTTCCAGCATTTTGGAAATGGCTGATATTTTCTCTCCATATAGCTCAGGTTCATGAAGAACCAAAGTTCTCCTATAGCAAAATTGTATCTTGGAGGCCAGAAAAACACTCATCACCTCCGTGTAAGCGTGGAGGTGATGCACACGTCTTTTTCAGCACACATTTACGTACCCATTTAATGCTCTCAAAACCTCCTAAGGTTGTTGTTACTAATATTGTTAAGAATGCTCCATGAGGGGGGGCGCCTGGGTGGCTCAGTGGTTGGGCTTCTGCCTTGGGCTAGGACCATGATCTCGGGGTGCTGGCATGGGGCCAGCGTGGGGCTCCCTGTTCAGTGCGGAGCCTGCTTCCTCCCTCTCCTCCCCACCTGTGCTCTCTCTCGCTATTTCTGTCTCTGTCTCTATCTCAAATAAATAAATAAAATCTTAAAAAAAAAAAAAAGAATGCTCCATGAGGGCAAGGATTTTTTTTTTTTCTTGTTTTTGTTTACTGCTTTACCTCTATTATCCAGAATAGTACCCGGCAAAGATTAGGTACTCACTAAATATTTAAACAATATGGCTCTTCGGAGAAAAGGAGTGTAAAGGAAATATGCTAGCAGCAATGAGAACTTAAGGAGTCCTCATAAAAATGTAATTTGTGGGACAATATAATATTTGGAATCATTCATTCAGCAAAGATATACTAGTGGCTGTGATGTGCCCAGCATTCCTTCCCATAACAAGGGCACCACAGTTTCTTTCTCTTTCTTTCTTTCTTTCTTTCTTTCTTTCTTTCTTTCTTTCTTTCTTTCTTTCTTTCTTTCTTTCTTTCTTTCTTTCTTTCTTTCCTTCCTTCCTTCCTTCCTTCCTTCCTTCCTTCCTTCCTTCCTTCCTTCCTTTCTTTCTTTCTTTCTTTCTTTCTTTCTTTCTTTCTTTCTTTCTTTCTTTCCTGTTTCTTTCTTTCTTTTCTTTTCTTTTCTGAAAGGCCTGCTCTTACGAAGCTCACATTCTGCTGGGGGAGGGTGAAAACAAACCAAGAAAATACACTATGTTGTTAGACATGGTAACGAAGAAACACACAGCAGGTGAGGGATGAGACTGTTGGAGGAGGGTCCCGGTGAAGACGTGGTCAGCCAAGCGTTCCCTAAGGAGACCTAGTGAATTGCAGAAGCCAGCCCCGTGCATATCTGAAAAGAAGGCTTACTTGTGCTCACTTTTCTCTCATTCTCCGGGAGCCTATGGTGTAAGGTTTTTAAACATAGATGAGCATGTAGCAATAGGCACACATCGGCACCTATAACTTTGATTTTATCAACGGAATGCAAATATGTTAGGTTATTATTTACACACAGAGATCCTATAAAATGCCAAGAAGAACCAGAAGTCTTTGCAGGATTGGACTGTTTGGCAGGCATATCTCATCTAAGAAATGAAGGAAGAGACTTAGGGGGAAGTAAGTTGCTCCGTCTCTCATTGGCTTGTGATTGTCCCTTACTCATCATATAAACCCAAGATGCAGTCACTGATGAGAGCATAGAAGATACTAGAGACTCCACAGAGACATAGCACAAGTAAGTGATACGACTGAACTCTACAAAGATAAGAAATGAGATAGTGTTCTTTCTTCATCTTAGTGTTTTTTATTACTGTGATATTCTGTGTGACTGAGCAACTGATACCTATTTTCACCATGCCACTCATTCAGCTCTCATTCAGAGCCTCTCTGTTAGTGGCCAGGTAGAAATCAAACAGTAGTTTTCTTTCTCTTTCTTTCTTTCTTTCTTTCTTTCTTTCTTTCTTTCTTTCTTTCTT